>NC_043996.1:23598067-23811217 GCF_902150065.1 Myripristis murdjan | reverse complement strand
ATTATTGTTATTTAGGAGTAGTTGTAGCAATCCATGACACCGAGCAGAAAATACCAGAGTGCTAAAAAACATAGTGATATAGCATAGGAGTGGACTTGAGTCACAAATTCAATGATTTTAGACTGGACAGAACGCAGAAAGACTTCCGACTCGACTTGCACACCAGTGACTCGCGACTTCAGCTGAACTTGAGCCCTTTGACTCAGAAACACCTGACAGTCGACCTTCCCTGAAGTCAAAGATGAAAAAAGATGCTGCTGTGAGAGGTCAGGTCATCCTTGACCCCTGACAGCAAACATGACCTGAACTGACATGGCAAATCAGCTCAGCTCGCCCACAGCTGGTCACCGGGACGCCGAAATCTGATCAAATCCATCAACAACCAGCTTTAGGTGAAGTATCTGCTAACCACGTCACCACAGACAGAGCCCACGTTACTACAGGGAGGGAAGGCTGGACTTGTGTGTGTTGGGGATAACAGGGCAAAGCAGTGTTTTCTCTCTCTCTGTGTGTGTGTGTGTGTGTGTGTGTGTGTGTGTGTGTGTGTGTGTGTGTGTGTGTGCATGGTGGTGAAGAGAGTGAGAGAATGGTAAAGTAATTTGTTAGAGGAGTAAGTCAACAAAATAAAGTGCTCACCCAAAAAGTAGGCCCTCCCGCTCTCTGGATTAAACTAAATGCAGAAGTGGCCTCTTATGGCTAATGGACCATGTGCAATACTTTGCATGTATAGGGCAGGAAGAGGTAAAATAAAATATTGAATGAAGTTTGGTAAACAGTGTCTTATGATGCCTTATGTGGTACAGACTCAAACCTCAGGTTGAGGACTTGAGACTTCAAAAATAACGACTTGGTCCCACCTCTGGATGCAAGACGTGAACTCATTTTTTCTCCAGGCGGAAGCTCAAATTTACAGCACGCCTGATGGGAATGAATGCAGCATAAGCTGGCTTGTGTATTGGCTCCTCCTAACAAGCCATATTTGAGTGAGCTGTAAAGTAAGCGTTGTCTGTTGAACTTTCTGAAAAAAAAAAAAAAATAACAGAAAAGTCGAGGTTTACATTTTTTTTTAATCAGACTTTTGATTTACAAAAAGATAATATCAAGTAGTGGTATACTCAGATATCACATCAAAAGTGAATCCTTAGTAATGAATACAATTATCTCACTATTGAAAACAAAGCTGAAAACATACTTCTTTTTTTAAAAATGTTGGCTTAAATGCTGGCTTGTTTATCCTGAATTCATAAAATGGTAATTTGAATAAAAAGATTTAAATAGACAGATAATACGGGACATAAGCAGCCTTTGCAATCTGAACAAGGTTTAACACTAGTGCAACTAATACAAGCCCATTAGAAAACAGTCTGTGTAATAGTCCCTGTAATCACGTATTCATATGCAGCATTATAAAGTGGAGCAAACATCTTGTGTGTGTGTGTGTGTGTGTACCCACTTGCCCAAAAAAAAAAAAAAAAAACCCTGCAGATGGAGATTTTTTGTTTAAAACCGCCCCTGCTGTCCGCTGAGGATGTGATCCACCTCTTAGTCGTTCCAACGACTACAATTAAGCCAATAAGTTAATTACAAACTAAAACTAAAAAAAGTGTTACACGTTTTTTTTTTTAAAAAAAAGAACATAAAAGCCATTTAAAACAACTGCAGTGTGGCCGTGTGTCAGAGGTTGTTGTGTTCTCGTCCTGTGGAGGGATGTGCCCGGCGGCGACGTCCTACTCAGCGTCCAGGACGATGATGTGTATGAAGAGTCCGGCGGCGGGGAGAGGGTCTCCGTTCTTATTGAGCAGAGGCACGTGTCTGTATCCTGTGTGCAGGCAGAGACGGTTACAGTGAGTGATCAGCAGACAGCAGAGGACACGAAGACGTCTTTGTGCAGCCTCTGAATCAGGTTTCTGCACTGAACATCACACTGGAAAAGAGAAACCTCCTGTCTCTTTCCTTAAAAATCAGATAAGAAAATGACTTCATAATGTCATCTTTGGGACAGTTATAGCCAGGGGGAAAAGCTAACACCGTGTCTTTGATAGAATATGTGCACTGTTCAAGGCCGAATGCACAACTCACCCATTTGTAGGCTGTTGAAGGGAAGCGTGTACTGAGCGATGAACTCATTGTCAGAGGTGGAGTCGTAGTCTTCGATGACGAAGCGCACCAGCGCCAGCTCCGGCACGTACACCTCAAACTGGAAGCTTTGGTTCCAGGACGGGTTAAAACCTAGAAACAGGGAACAAATACTGAACCGTCAACCTGCTTTATGCACGTCTGCTGTTTGCAATTTCCTACGTTTCCCAGAATTACTTTTGACAACCTCCAGAAAAACATGCCTTTAGATTTTTTACATCACTGATTTCAGATGAGAATATCCCCAGTCATTTATTTATTTAGCCTTTATTTAGCCAGGAACATCCCACTGAGATGCACAATCTCTTTCTTCCAAGGAGTCCTGGTCAAGATGGCAGCAACAATCAGTAAACAGTTAACAGTGAAAGCAGGGAGGCAGGGAATTCAAGGGAATTATGTAAAACAGCAACACGTTCCCTTCACAGCAGTTTGTAAGATCTATAAAATATTCACAGAGGAGAGTACATCTAAGGCTATGATATTTTGCAGCTCGCTCCATGCCCAAGGTGCAGAAAAATAGAAGGCAGCTTTAGCGAGGTGTGAGTTCACCCTGGAGACATTTAAAAGAATCTGATTGGTAGATCTGGTCTGTATGAAAGGATTAAAGCCTCGAGATACAAGCAGTTTGTTTCATATCAGCATTGACGTGTTAGAAACTCACTTTTAACCTGTTTCTACTGGTGTGCGGTTTGCCATCGACTCCCGGGTCACGTGTTTTAATGCAAGCGGACGATATTGTTCTTTTGATCGTTCTCAAAAGAATTATTTTTATCTTTCGTTATTCATGGCTATGCTATGTGGGCTATGCACAATCACGATCTAAAGATTACAAGTCCCTGCACAACCCTCGGCGCTCCAGACTCCCGTTTTCCAACTCCGCTCGCATAACTGAGCTGGTCGTTCATCCATCTTTTGTGTAACTTCACGGTGCACGAAGGGCTGTTTTCTTTCCTGAAAATGGACTACAAAAAGGACTCCAACTGTTAAATGTTTGAAACTGTTGAACATTCGATGAGCTCAGATTTATCCTCACATCACGCAGGCTAATCCAGGAGCGACTGAAAACTAACCGATCTCCAGTTATGGTAGATAAGTCTTATATTCCCGTTTGGATCTTACTTGGGAAACTGTTCTGCCTCAGACTTACTTGCAGGCGGACGATTAATGATCACTTTTTCCAGTGAATTCTCTCAAAACACAACAGGCCCTGTGGCTGCACTGCATTCTGCTCTACTGAGGCTGGAGGATGGATGGAAAAATTACACACTTTTACGATAATTCTGCTATCAGGCTCTATTGCAGCAGCAGTGGAAATGCCACATTAACTCATCAAAGCATGGACAATTGTCCATAGGATTAAGAAAAAAAAATGTCATCAGATAAAATGGATACAGGTTCAATGCAATGTATATACCGTGTAAGGCTGGGACAATAAATAGATAATGCAATATATCGCAGTACATCCTCTTGTGATACATTATCGATAGACTTGTGCCAAGTATCGATATTTGAGTTTTCAACTTCATTTGCGCAGATGCACATTTGAGTTCCCTCCTTTCGGTCTTTAACCGGAACTGTTCTGTCATGTGCATGTTCATGATTCTTGTTTGTGATTCTGGCTTATTAGAAAATTATTTTGCCTTTTCCAGGTATTTTTTTTCTTCTTCAGTTACAGATATCGTGATGTTTCTGACAGTATACTGCATATCTCAGAATCGTCTATATTGTGATTCTATTGATATTGTGCGTAAAATATTCTGATGGTATTGTATCACCTGTTACCCAGTGACTCCCACCTCTAATACTTTTAACCAAATATCTATTTTTCACCAGAATAAAATTTTTCCTCTGTGGATTTTCCTTTGTGGTCGTCTTAAAAAGCAGCACTGTGGGATTTTCCTAAAAAACAACGTATAGATTCATACAAAATACTCCCTCTCTTTTTTTCCTTGGATGGCTATGTGGACATTTTGGCAGGCATTTCATTCCATCAACATCCTAGGAGGCAAAAACTCACTGCTGGCGGTTCGCTTAGCTGTTGTTTTCACAAACCGCAATGACCAATCCTGCTCATTCTGCCGTTAAATACATGGAGGACAAGTCAAAGACAAACAGGTACCGTTGTTTTCAATGGGCTCCGTCTCTTTCACAGCAACATCAGCTGGCACTCCAAGAGCTCCACTTTAACCAGCGGGTCCACGATGGAGGATTTCTTCTTGTTGACCTTTGGGAGCTGCTGGGCTGAGATAATCTGGTGATAGACGGGTACAAAACGTCAGATGAGAAAGCGTCTTGAGGGCGTGAGCTCCCTCACCTCACTGAATAGCAAGACTCTGACCAGGACACCACAGTGCACGCTCGCGGACGTTTGTAAAGCGTGTCTGCGAGGTGAAAGCCTCACCATGACGTGGAGCAGCTTGTGCTGCAGCCAGGGGCCTCGAGTCAGGGTGATGGGGTCGAACTCCGTGGCGCCGTCCCGGAGGAACGACGGTTTCAGGATGTAGCCGCTCTTCCCGTTACACACGAACCTGCCCTGGTTCACATCCATCTCCGCGCAGGGCGTCTGGAAGTTTAAAGCCACTGGGGAGAGACAGACAAGATGGTGCAGGGTCAAGTGATGAATAAATGCACACGTGTGATGTAATATGATCAGAGGTGGAAGTAACACATTACATTCACTCATGTTACTGCACTTGAGAAGCTTTTGAATATTTTTTAGGCAAGTAATTTTAAGTACATTTTTGCTTGAGTACTGCACTTCACTACATTTTAAATCAGATCCATTACAGAGAACAAATTATCAATGACAGACTGTGGAACCTTTCACAATAAAAGATCAGTCAGCAAAGACGAGAAGAGGAATCTGCTCTTTTGTTGGTTCCCAATTTACAATTTAAAAATGGTGCACTATGAAAAACTGCATTACTTAAATGGTAATTACTTTCTTAATGCCCCTTTAAAAGAATGCAGTCTGAAGCATCTTCTCTCCTCCTTTTATAACTGCATAGAAAAGATCACATCTAACAAAGTTACTGTTTTGAAAAGGAACTCAGTAACTTTTACTCCAAGATTTTAAATGAGCTACTTTTTACTTGAGTAAATTTTTTACAGCAGAACTTGACTGTGAGTCTACACTGTAAAAGTGAGTTTGTCGTTCCCCCTTTTTCATTAGTCGTGTTTGATTCGGTACCGATTTGGCAGCCGGCGTTCCACAGCGGCACGGGGTTGTAGTTGGAGGAGTCGGTCCTCAGGCCTGCAGGGTAGATGCGGCTCAGCTTGTCCATGTTATGATGGATGTAGCCATTAGCTGAGGAGAAGAGATGGTGAGAAAAGGAGAGCGTTATCAGCTGTGCAAGGGGAAATTTACTTACTTGCGAATTTCCTTCGGGATGAATAAAGTATCTATCTATCTATCACAGACTGGAGGGTGGCTCATTTGGCGTTTTCCACATACCACAACATATAAACTTCATTGTAATCGTTGGGTGATCGGCCACAAAACTTGCAACGACAATATGTGGACAACAGTTTAATTATTTGTTATCAGCTTCACTTTCTGAAGTTTATCTCAAGACTCTGTTTTAAGGCAATTGGGATATGAGTAAACGGGTAAACTGAGGTAATGAGGAACATGAGAGACCTCGATGGAAGATGCAAGTGGGCACAAACAAAGGGGCTGAATCGACAAAAACCTCAAAGGAAATAAACAATTTTATTACCTTTTCTCTGATTTTGCTTGCTCAGTACAAACTTACAAATAACTGGGACTCGCTAAAGCAAAGATTTCTTTCAGATAGCGTTCCACTTCTCTTACAATTGTTGCCGTTTAAAGGTAAGCCTGGACACTTTGGATAATTAAACAAGTATTTCAAAGTGGTAGTAGTAGTTTTATATACTGTATCTTACATTTGATGTTTAAATCACTGTTTAATTCATGCTGACACAATATTTATTTGATATATGTCTCTGTCTTGTGAAAATTAGACTCTAGCCAAGAGGCAGTGACCAGTGTGTGTATATTCTTTAAGTTACTTAATCAGGTAAATCATAAATATAGCCACCCTATGTACTTGTCCCAGTTTGTTTTCTAGATGGGAGTACTACAGATTGCAACCGGAGAGGAAAATCCTCTTTTATGCTTATTTACATCACAATTTCTTTCTTTCTTTCTTTCTTTTTCCATCACAGTTTCTCAGAAAGCAGAGTTTAAGGATTTCATAAGCAAGAATTTCATAAGCGATGAGACACTTTTGGTTAATTGCACCTAAAAGCCTTCTCAAGAAACTTCCTAAAATTTTCTCTTAGGTCATAAGTTAGTCTCTTAGGTCATTTTCTCTTAGTGACACTTTTGTGACCCTGGCCCGAGGTTCCTCCTCACCAGACTCCTCGGCCAGCTTCACCGCCTTGCCCTCCTTGAAGGAAGACATCTCGTAGAAGCTCAGGTTTTGTTTGGCGTCCTCAAAGCCGTGGAAGTGGACGCTCTTGCAGTAGATCACCATGTCCGACAGCTCTTTCGCTAATTTGAGCTTCTTCGTTTTCTGCACAGAGAATGTGGAGGTAAACAAGTTACATAAATTGCCTGCTGATGCTAAAAAAAAATGTTGCAGGAATACTTCAACGTTTTGGGCATGATATCCTTTCTCTGACATAAAGGCTGAGAAAAGATGTTTTCCTTGACATCACCCCACCTTTCTCTTCTGTTCCTCTTGTTCCTCCTCCTCGTCATTTGAGTCTTCCTCCTCCGTCACATCGGTGTCATCTTCAGCTGCAGCCTCAGGAGCAAAAGTGGCTTCCAGTTTGTTCAGCCTCTTCCCTTTAACTACAAACTTCCCCTTCAGCTCCTGGCAGAACACGAGCACAGGCACAGAGCAGAGTCCTTTCAGTGATCGGTATCACCGTAACCACCTTGTATAAAAGGAGTTTTCTGGAAGAACGCGATTCTACTCTAACAGTCATGTGATGTGATCATGCAGACACCCACCTCAGGAGATGGGAAGCCTGTGGGCATGCAGTCGCCCAGGGGTGCGGTGACGAGGTCACTGCCCAGGATGGAGCTCATGTGGTGCGCCATGACCTTCTGCTGCTCCACGCTGCAGTGGTTCTCCAGGGAGATGATCACTGGGTAGTCTGATGTCTGAGAACGGCCGAAAACAAGATTTCATTAAAGAGTCACATTAATTCATTTTCTCTACCCACTCTCCCACTCCACACAGGAAGACCCCCGACTGGAACTCCGCCCCGGGCCATCCTGTGGCCCTCTATCACTTAAATATGATCCAATAACGCACCTTAAAAGCGTAATCCTTGATGGCTTTGATGGCATCTTTGAAAAGGATCTTTGAGGTGAGTGTGTGGCCGTGGTAGATCACTGGCTCGCCATCCGACCCGTCCCAGCAGTCCAGCTCCACACAGCGGCAGCCCTTCACCAGAGCTCTGGGGTAGAAGTCCAAACGGGCATTACTGACTGACTGACTGACTGACTGACTGGCTGTTCTGCATAAAGGACCTGACGTGGCTGTTATTATTTGGACCACAAGTGTTGATAAAGATGTAGCATCCAATCGGTTAATTCCATTATAAACTAAGTTGCTGGGAATTGGCTCAGGATTGACAGAAAACAGTATATCAGATATGCATATACCCTATGCAATAACCATATATCTAATGAAAATCAGTCAACAAGTATAATTAGTTTAAGTATGATAAGTAAAATTTGAAAATACAGTGCCTGCGCACAAAGGTTGCAGAGCCCAGAACCACTGAGCTCAAGACTAAAGTTAAATGCTGCAATAAAAACAAAACAAAACAGGAAAACCACACACTTCTCTCTTTTAATTTTATATGTTCTTTTTTTCAAGTTCAAAGTTGACCAGTTTTTTCCCTTGAGAACAGCACCAAACTTCCTAATAACAGCGGATAAACAGAAACATGCAACAAGTTTTTTTTTTTTTTCGGCAACCAGAGAATATTATCATGGCAGAAGCATTATTTGATCAAAAGAAAAATGACCTAACAGTTTACAATTAAAAAAGAGAGAAGTGTGCAGTAAGGTTTGTGTTTTCTATGCTTTTGAGCCAATAACCTGCAGCTTTTTGGTTATGTGTTTTTCAATTTGACCAAGTTTTTTTCCCTTCTTCTCCCTTCCTATCTCACCAACAGTTTTGATTTTAAAAGGTGAGACGTGTTCCCACTGTTTTCCCATGCATTTGAGCCAATAAACTGCAGCCTTTTGGGAGTGCAATCTTATTTTTCAAGTCTATCAAGTGCTGCAAGGAAACCAAGACGTCCATGTATGGAGAACCATAAGTGTTTTTTTCCACAGGGTGCGGCGCTCGTGTTTTAATCACATTACAGTTACAGCACCATAAATGACTGAAGGCCTCTGAGCCCATCCGTAAAGGTTCCCAGGGTAGGAGCCCTTACCTGACGTAAGCCTCCGTGCTGCTGGGCCCTTTGAGCTGATCCTCCAGGAGGTAGGTGTTGTGCGAGGAGGAGATGAAGTAGTGGTTGAGGGGCTGGCTCATGTCCTGGTACACCTCCTTGTGCTCCGGCTTCAGGACCAAACTCTCCGGATGGTGCAGGTACATCAGGAAGCCATCTTTGGAAAGCAGCTTCTTCTCCTTGGCTGAAAACACAGGCAGAAGGCGGATGATTTGAAAACGATGACGACAGACGACCGCAAGAGCTCAAAACCAAACGCATTCGCAGTAAACGCCAGAGTAATTTGAAACGAGCTCTGCACCTTTTTCATCCACCTCGTACTTTTCAATGAGTTTGTGTGCGTCTGCCAGCGTGGCTCTCTCCCTCTGCTCGGTCATCAGGAACTCCACCAGGTTGTCGGCGCTCATGTAGCCAGCAGTTTTGGCGTACTCCCCGTAGATCACGTCAACCTCCTCCCGATGGGTCAGCAGGTCGTAGAAATGTTCAATCTCCGCCCCAGACAGCAGACCAGACTTGGATTTGTCACATTTCTGTGGGATGGAAACACACAGCAGAATAAGAACCGACACCAGAGGTACCAAGAGCAAATGTAAAATGAAATTTAGTCCCCAGATGTGTATTAAACGATGAACTTCATACTGTCATCATAGACTATGTTTACTTATGGTTTGTACATTTTTGGTATTGAGGTGGTGGTGGTGTGGGTAACATAAATGCTTTTTGATTTCATTTTTGAATGGTGATATGGTGAGGATCTATCACACATACATCAACTAACTTAGCCTTTATTTATCCAGGGTAATTTTGGTTTGGCTCTTTTTAAGCAACGCCCTGCCGCACATACACACACCTGGGAGCTGCCCAGTACAAACACACCTTCACTGCTGGCCGCTGGAGCAGCCGGGGGCTAAGTGACACAGGAGCCGTGGGAATTTAGGGAGGAGGAGAATATTGTTAATTTACTCCCACTGCCCAGATTTTCCTGCCAGTGCAGGAATCAAACCCGCAACCTCTCACTCACAAACAAGCTCCTTTGACCTTTAGGCCACAGCTCACATTTATCCATTTAAGGTTTGTTATTTCTTAGGAATAACAGTAACAGTACTTTGCTGTTTGTATCAGTAAATTGCAATAAATCAATTACACTGAAGCAATGGCTGACGTCATTTCAAAGTTCCTCCGGTTGTCTATGAGTGATTTTCACAATTAGGAAGCACCGCCCCGTCTTATTTAACTATTGATAACGCTGTGACGGCATCACCTGGAAGAGGATTTCTGCATATTCGTCATCCAGGTCAATGTTGATCATACGCAGGAAGTCCTTCAGCTCCTTCTGACTCAGCTTGTCGTCGCTGTTCTTATCTGCTTTCCTCAGGCAGTTGAAGATCCAACTGAAGAGTTATAATGTAAGGAAGCGGCAAACTGACAATGAGAATTATCATCCAGTCTTCTTTGTGTGCTATTTAAAAAGTTTGTCAGTCATCATTAATTGGTTTTAGCAGAGGTTGAGGAGGGATGCCTAAACATTGTTGTGCTGCATTCAAGACAAATGGGAAGTTTTCTATGTCTGAATAGGGAAAAAATCCATTTGAATGGCACTCCAGCTCGTGATTCATTGCTGGAAACTGAGGACAGTGCTCTGACTTCCCCAACATATAGTTCTGTGTTGTCAAATAAATATAAATAAAAATGGCAGCACTCACAGTAAATAAGAAGAAAATATATCAGCACCTTTTAAACGTCTACTTAAAAGTCTCTGTTTGTGCAAGGTATACTTTAAGATTAATTAACAGAGTTGGTCACTGGCAAAATTGGAAGTTGCTGTTAATGTTAAAACTGTACAATAGCCCTTTCACCCTGGCATCCTGTTTTTAGCAAACAATGTTGTTTTTGTTTGCTCATATCATTCCCACCTAAACCACTTGAACACTCTTGAGGTGGGAAGTAGGAAATTCTAACTGGGAATTTGGTTTCCCAGTTGTCTTGAACGCAGCAATCCCATGTAGCAGTGGCTCCCAAAGTTATTCCTTGTCAATCACCTCAAAGCAGACACACTTTACACCACAGACACCCATTGGTTCAAGGCTTTAACCAGCTGTTCTGCAGCAGGAGACGGGGAAGCCTCCTCTCAGAGCTGCCTTCTTGAATCATTGTCAAACAGTTATTATGTATTATCTCCGTTATCATGTCAAGGATACTGCTCTGCCTTCTCTTGGCGGCTGAGGTTGTTCATGTTGGATATTAACTTGTGCAGGCTGGTGACCCACTGCTTGGCCTCCTCCTCTGAGCTGGCGATGAGGTCCAGGTTCTTCTTGCGGCCCTTGAAGATGATGGAGAAGCAGCGGTTCTCCACCTGCTCCTCTGTGTACTTCCTCAAGCCCTCCGACTGACGGCCCTGTCGCACCGCGGAGATGTCGTCCAACGAGACTGCGGATACCACAAGGAACGTGAACGGACAGATTCGCTCTATCTGGCTGAATAAAAATCTGCTGTAAGGAAATCTGCCCCACCCCCACAAGAAGCAATGAACTGAAACTGAAAGGAGTAAAATCCCAAAGTGTCTCCTAAACAGCAGCAAGCAGCACTTTCCCCACAGAAATATTACGTCATTTTTGCATTTCTGGTCCTTTTGGTATCATTTGCTACAAAAGCATCACAGACTGTCCAGGTTGGTAAACACGAACATGCTGTGTGGCATTTAATGACATCACATTGCATGATTTCTGGCTTTTGAGGTTGTGCCAATTGGAATCACTTGCGTGTAAAGTTGCCTAATTACCTCGTGCAAGTTATCAGACGGTATTGGCTCTCTTTACTTGCTTTACTTTATTTACTCAAGATCATGATCACATGGTCTGGAGCTCAAACAGAACATACAATAGTGGCAAAATGATGACACGAGGATCTCAGAGAGAGAGCAAGAAACAGCACACCACAATAATCAGGCTCTCACTGGACTCACACACACTTTGTGGTGTGCAAAGGATCTAATCCAAGCTGAGGTCATACCCAGGAGCATCTCAAACCACCCATGCTCACATAAAAAAAATTCTTAACTGTTAAAATAAGTTTGGTAATCTCAAAGGCAGATGAAAGGCCAAATTTACTTGCAGATCTTTACTGAATCCATGTTTATCAAATGCAATTATTTTACTTCTCTATAGCCGCACCCACAATAAAGATCACTGCTGAGGTCAAGGTCTATAAAATCAAGAAGAAACATATCACTGTGATGAGTCCTGCCCTACTATCACACATGCAATAATGCACACTCGACCTGACCTGAAAATGAATATTAAAGAAAATCTTCAGCACCGACAGCACAGATGTCTTGGACACTGATTTATAATTATGCAAGCAAGTGTGGTGCCATGATATCACCACTGTTTTCACACTTTTCACACACAAGAGATAGTGATGTGAGACCTTCATCCACCGCAAGCACCAGAAAGAGAGAGGGGAGTCGGTGGAGGTTCTCACACACATGTAGATGGCATGCGGGGTTGGCACTCACAGGTCTGCTTGGACTTGAAGGTTTTTTTCGATTCGTGCCAGATGGTCTTGCAGTCTGGCTCCAGCTTGAGGTAGCGGGTCTTCTTCCAGGACGAGGAGCGGACCTTGAGGAGGTCACCCCCCTCCAGGAGAAACTGGAGGTCCGCATCTCCCTCGAGACCTGAGAACAGGGAGCAGAGAGCAAAGCACATCCTGTTACAGCGACTTGACCCTCTTTTTACTGCACTGGTGTATAAAATATTACTCACATGTTCCTGATTACTGAGTTACAGCCCCTTTTGCACAATCCACACCCAGATGTCTCAAAGCTTAAAAAACACTTGTTCAACTCTTCTCATTCTCCTAACTTAAATCTCCTGCTTTATGATAAATAAAAAAAATAAAGGAAATCAAGAGGGGATCACAGCTTTCCTTTGGATTCACTTCATGTGTGTGCTTAATAGGCAAAGTATCCTCTAATATTCACTTACACAACTTTCCGTCACTCCAAGGCTGACATAAAACTAAAGTTTCATACTTTTAAACATGAAACAAGCGGACAGCTTCCCTGTGACAAAAAAAAGCTGAGCAGTTCTTCCATGGCTTCAACCTTTGGCCAACACATCCACTAGGAACCTCCTCTAAAATACCCAATAAAAAGTGCAGCGTACCCAGGAGCTTCACGTTTCTCCGCAGCAGCTTCTTGCTTCTCGTAATGTGGAGTAATTCCTCCGATTTGCTGCGTTTTGGTTCTTCCTTCAGACATTGCATGGTGTACTCAGGTGCCAAAAACACCCACTAGACTAATCCCTGAGCCGTGTGGACCGTGCTGTGTCTAGCAGGGTGTGTGTGCCTGCCTACTCAAAGTCCACCTCTCATTTCCTTGCACACACTCCTCCTCGGCGGCAAACCGCAGCCTTTTGCAATGTGTGCAAGAGACTTCTACAGGGCGCTTGGGTTTGGACAGGGTGGATTTATCTGGGTTAAATAATGCCATTATTATTATTTTTATTATAAATTGAGCCTCTAGGGGAAGCGAGTTGACCTATAACAATATGAGCAGCCTTTTGTTGAGTTTACGAAACAGCCTGTATCAATACACCTTGTGTAATAAACATATCGTCATACAACAACTACAAACTAATTAATGTTAGGAATTTAACAGGGTCTGCAATAAACGCGACTCCAAAAATAAATCAAATTAACCAATTAAATATTAAAATGTGCATATTAAAACATGCTGATAACGGGCTACGTTTCAAAAATAAATGCGTAATTAATTTATTAGTTCATTCGTGCGCTATAAAAGTGATCAGCGTCATGAGATAGTGAGATAGCGGGAAGGTTCCCCCCGGGGGCTCCACCTAGTGGTGACATCACGGTACCGCCTGTCTTTTACAGGGACTCACCGTCGCTGTGGTCGATTGGTCGCCAACCCAAATAAATCAATTGGCAGCGGCCCGGACAGGTTCAGGTGCTGTGACTCACTGAATCAATCTGACCACACCGACTCACCAGCTCAGAGAGCCCGGCGCTGATAGGCAAATTAACACTGTAAATACTGGATGACTTCACCTTACCCTCCACAGCCCTCCACCTATTGTGTCTTGAGTTTGCATGAAGTTGGAAACCAAATCCAACAGGCCAGGGGGTATTTCTGTACATTTCTAATTGAAACTGTATATTTCTGTGTTGTTATCTAACTTTGCGGCTGAAGGCTTGAGGCAGTAAGACTTATCCGGGACAACCAGGAAGACAGTAAAACAGGTTTGCGCCATATATCTCTCAGTACAGATAACTGTGGGTTTTCTGACCGCTGAGGGTCACCACCTGAGGCCGTGAGGACTGTTTGATTTGGCGCAGCTTTGTCTCTGGTTGTTTGCAGGAAGGCAGAAACAAACCGAAGGAAAAAATGTGCCACACCTTTTGGCAGAGCAAAATAAAACCTGAGTACACCTATGGCTCATCTACCTCGGCCACATTATATCGGCTATCGAAAAGGAAAGTGAATATTACACTTTTTGAGGAAGGAAGTGTTTGCGTCAACCAGGCCTGAATTTGAGACACATCTCAATTTTCATTTAAGAAAAAAAAAAAAAAAAAAAAAAAAAAAAATCACGAAAATCACATCAAGTTGCAAAGGCGACTTTGTCTTGCAGTGCGTCGTTGAGAAGGGACTAGCAGATCAGTTCAGGTAGAATAAATAAATGACTAAAATGCAACACCATCTGATTATAAAACTCCAAACATTTTAATGTCTTACCGTGTTTCTTTTCGATCCCATCCTTTTCCATCGTCTCTAGATTTATTTTCTTTTTTTTTTCTCCGCAGTGTCAGGTCAAGCTGTGCGTCTTTTCACTTTATCCACAGTTTCATCCAAGCTTGTTCCCTCTTTCCATGCGCGCAGTTTGGATTGAAGACTCGGGTTTGAGAGCGACGCAGCAACACACCCAGCATGGGCGGTGAGACAGGTGGGTTTCTTTTGGCAACCTGAGCCGTGTCAGAAGTGCTGCAGGCTCCAACACCGGTTTGACCAGACTGCCATGGTGATGTCACACCCGGGCAGGTTACACCGCCACCACTCTGCAGCACCGAGCCTACTCTGCACAGTTGATTGGCCTAATTAACATATGTGTGTAGGCCTGCCCATAATGACAGCATACCACACTTCTTACTTGTCACCTTGTGGTTTTTTGCAGTCACTGATTATTCTGGCATCATTACAATGATGAACTTGAATAAACTTGTGTGTTGCACACTGGGTGGTGCAGGCTTCAGAGTACTTTTAGGCCCTATCTGATCTTCTGATAGTCAAAAAAAATGCTCCCTTTCGGCCATCAAGTCAAATCCATGCTTTCTGCAGTCCTGTTTCCTGCTCGAAAGTCAGTCTTAAACAATATCAGGGCCTGAGGGCCAAATCCTCAATGAAAGGAAACAGTAGATGTAACTAAACAGGGAGGGGAAGCAGCTGCATGGTGCACAGTTGAGAAAGCAGCGCACACACACACATCTTGAGAGACAAGTGACAATATGTGAATAGTATTACGTTTTTCTATATCCTACCTTAATCTCTTATGCAAAAGTCTGGGGCAATTCAGATTATATTGGCACTTATTCTGCATTTTAACAAATGTTAACCATTATGAAACAAATGCAAGAATTCCCTTGAGGCTAAATAGCAGAGTTGGCTCGACGCCATTCCACATAGTACACAGGCAATTTGAGCATAGGTTATGACTGAATGGGAGAGATGAAGTCTTTGCTTTCCTTTTCATGTGCAGCTTAGCCTTGGCAGGGCAATAGTATTGTAGTCACTGGTTCATTGGTACTCTTGTGGCTCTCAGCACTTCCCTTTCAGGCCTGGCTTACCCCCAGCGCATTGTCAGCATTAGGGTGAGTGAGCTTTAACGCAGCATCAGGGGGCGCTTCCGGGAAGAGCCGTCCACTTCCAAATCCATGAAGTTCAGGGAAAGAGGCAGGCAAACAAAGTGCAGTATTGGCTTTAGATTTGCAGCAGTGCTCACATGTATGCATGCATGTAAATCTGACTAACCCTCTTTGGTTGTCAACATAATCACACTGATTTAAAATTTCAGTCTTATTTTGCTGGTTTAAATAATGTAAAAAATGACTAAGTTTGAATGCCCTAACTGGTCAACAGTATACAGACGGGATGACAAAGTACAGGAAAGTGTCTTAGTAAAGTGTTGGGCCACCACAAGCCTCCAGAACACCGTCAGAGCTCCTTGTTGGAGATCCTCCAAGTCTCTGGGACTCTGTTAGAGGGATGGAGCTCCATTGTTACAAAGGTCACAGTACACAGAGATGGCACATAGAGAGGGATGTTATAGTAGGACTGCAGCACATAAAGCCCTGATTACAAAGACAAATGCACATTTTAGAGATCAGTGGTACAAATTCACAGGCACTGGTCTACAGAGATGTGGGGAAAAAAGTGATGTGGTCAGAAGAGACATCCTTCACCATTTTCTGGACAAGTGAGCAAGTGTGTGAGTGGCATCCACCAAGAGAACGGGACAGGCCTGAATGCTGGACCCCTACAGTGAGGGGGTCCACTGGCTCTGTTATGCTGTGTGGGGCATTTTTAATTTCACTGCAGACTCCCTGCAGATAGACTCACTGCAGATAAATAGAATGTTGTTTGGAGTGATCACCTTTATGCTATGATAAAACATCTTTATTCTGAGGGAAGTGGTCTCTTCCTGTGCATGAAGGCTCACTGAATGGTTTGATGAGGATGAAAATGATGTAAATCATAACACTATGGTCCTCACATCTCAACCCAGTTGGACACCTACGGGAGATTTTGGACCAACGTATTAGGCAACGCTCTCCACCACCACGATCAAAACCCCAAGTGAGGGAATATCCTTTGGAAAAATGGAGCTCCATCCCTCCAGCAGAGTCCCAGAGACTTGGAGAATTGATGTCGCTGAGCGCTGCACCAAGATGCAGCAAGATTAATTTGTCACCAGCCTGTACATAGTTCATGTAAGACAAAAGCCAGCCAAGTACTTGCCAAACTGGCCAAAGCCTCTGTTATTGCAGGGTGCCGAAGTTTCAACGATGAATAATTGTTCCTCAGAAGTGTAGAAACACAGGGTTAGACTGTCTGTCGCTCCTACAAACTTTGCACCATCTAACCATCAAAACTAAACAAAAAAGATGCTGCTTGTGCTTTAAATCAATACGAGACTCTCCCAGACAGAGTTATAATCCTTGCATTGGATCTTGAAGAACCGATTACTGTTGATGCAGATTTTTGCCAACTTTAATTTAGCTGGGAACAAGAGATGCACACTCTTTTTCAGCAGCACCTGCTAGATTTTTCAACTCAGACGTTTTCACCGGGAGCTATGCTTTTCCACAGGGGCAGTCTGGGGTTCCTCACTTCCTCTACCTGTTACCTTCCCTGCATCTCACACCCCTCAGGCCATCTACCTTGTTAACTATGTGTTAATAAATGCTGATTTTTTTTCCCCAGTGACAATTTATTTGACAAGTGAGTGTCACTCATAGAGCACATTTGGTTATGAGGCAACTGTTCAAAGATGTCTTGTGCTTAATTAACTTTTATGGGTGTGGACTTACACTAGCAACGTGTTGATATTTTACATTCCCAGTGTTACAATCACTGACAGCTTTGATGGGTACAGGGAAAATTAGCGGCAATTACATTTTATGCGCCTTTCTTCTATATGAGCTGTGTGTGGCAGAAATCAGAATTTTAAAATGACATGCATTAGGTTTAAATTAGATTTAGAAATGGGTATTTAGAGACAAAATGTGACAGAGACAGGGCTAGTGGCATGGCTGACGTGTGTTTGTGTAAGCAAATGATGAGTGAACTTACAGGAAATCCTTCTGAGGTACGTCTGAAAAGGCTCGCCTGTGACTGTGGGTTTACCTCAGGTTGTGATTTAATGCATTTATCAGTGGCTCTAAATCAGAGAATTTGGCTCAGGTAAAGTGAAGCCACTCTTGCATTCCTAAGACTGACAAAGAGGTAAATGGCGGCTGTTAAAAAAAAAAAAAAGTCTTTGGTTGTTGCCTCGCTTTTTAAGAACAAGCTGTGACAAGTCCCTCTGTTTCCCCTCATGCCAGTGATGCCATCCATAGCTCTACTGGTTTCGACAAAACCCTCTAAATGTCTCTGGCCACTGTTTTACTGACAGCTTCCCCCCGAGCATGAAAAAACAAAGCTGAATTCCTCTTATCATCTTCTGTTGTGATGAAAAACACTGCCCGCTTTAGGATTTGTTTTGTACTTTTATAGGGCGGGAATCAGGACGCAATGAATAGTGAAATACCAAGATTGCAAAAACACCGGAACAGTGGTGCAAACAAACGTAGGCCTAATGTGAGTGTTTGCCTGCAACTAACGAAATTCACCTTCACCAACTATATAACAACTATATACTATGGATAATTTTGATGTGGTGCGTGTCAGTCTGCTTTTCACCAAACTTCTTGTTCACAGTTTGGCCCGGCACTGACTTTGACCTCACTGGGCACGCCGCCCTAAAACTCCACTATGATTCAAATTTGTGTGTTTAATACATTACATACATGTATGAAACATGTGCAGCCTGACAAACAGCATTAAAAGTATCTTACACATTAGACAGTACACATTAGACCAGAATTTCCCTGGTTGGGATCAATAAAGTATATCTATCTATCTATCTATCTATTATAATAAGCCAATGGTGGTTATGGCCTAAATGTTGACCAAGTAGTTTGCTGAGGAAACTGAAAGAAAGAAAGAAAGAAAGAAAGAAAGAAAGAAAGAAAGAAAGAAAGAAAGAATGTGCAATATTCAAAGGGAGAGTTGTTTGCGCCCTCTACTGGGGAACCTATGCCAGCACAGCATAACTTCAGACTGTATAAATAAATGCATGGATAAATCAAACATTCACTCTTTTTGTGCCCATACCCATTGGCCTCAATGACCAATTTCCTTAATAAACGAAAAAATGTTTTTTTTTTTTTTTTTATTCACGAGCTATTCCATAAGTGACGTGGCGCGTGCACTCCTCCTCTGTCCGTAGCAGACCGCGCGCCACACTGCCACACTCATCATGGCGGCTTGCGTCGTCCACTTCCTGCGTTACGTAATGCGTCAGGCGCCAGTAAAGTTGTGTTGACAGTAGCAGCAGGAATTTGTCAGCGGAGTAGCAGCGAGCATCCCCGGAGCCGAATGGAGTGACCAGCACCTCGTTACTTCCAGAGACGCTCGACTGTTTGAATTTAACAACACCGTCGACGGGGTTCAGACGGCGACACGATGGCAGACGACCAGTGCTCCCAGCCCTGGTCCATCAACAAGGATGACTATGTGCTCAATGAGGTGATAGGTGAGTGGCTAAGCTAATGTTAGCATCCTGGGTTAGGGTTAGCAAGCCCTCTCCTGTCCTTCCAGCACTCTCTGCAGCATCAGTGTGGAGGGATCAGCGGACCAGGTGCGCCGTGCCATGGCACAGTATCACCTCAGCACTGTGGTCTCCCTGTTAGCCGTGAAACGCCTCTCTGGCTCGGCTTGGCCAGCGACACGGAGCTGGAGAGTGTCCTCGCTAGTTAGCATTGTGCTAAAACAGCTAGCTAGCGCCAGTTAGCTCAGGAGGCATGAAGAGTGAAGGGTGAAATGTTGAGGTGGGTGGTGCTCTCTCTCTTGCTGGAGGTATGATATCGCCCCGTGAGTCATACATATTTTATTCCCGGCCAGATAACGTGACTAATGATCATGGAAAAAAAAGAACAAGGTGATTAACAATTAACTGCACTTTGAGTTGTTGTACACTGCAGTTAACTTGGTGCCTCATATCTCAGTATTTCACATGACACTACAAATGACCTTAATCTGTGATCCTTCATAGCAGAGTGCATTCATTCATGCTGGATGTGTACACAGCGTGTGTTTCAGATGTGGACAGTGCAGTGGATTCGAACAAGCTGTCATACTGACTGATTCCCATTTTCAGAGGAGGACTGTCCTGCTCTCTCAGTGAGGTGATTGATTTCACACAGGCTGTGTTTCCTCTGCTGATCTCAGGGAGCGGAGCCACAGCCGTGGTCCAGGCAGCGTACTGCCAGACCAGAAAGGAGAAGGTGGCCATCAAACGCATCAACCTGGAAAAATGTCAGACAAGCATGGATGAGCTCTTGGTAAGTATCACTGTGACCAGTGGTGCAATGTCTCCTCTTTTCCAAATGTTGTGTGTGTGTGTGTTGGAGGTGGATGCTGGTGAAGGGGCTCGGATCAGTGTGTGGAACAGACCAACAGCTGGATGCCACAAACAGCCACCCAGTGCTTATATAACTCGCCAAGGCCGCGGATTTACCCGTGCCTGTCAGCTTCATTAAAGATGCCTTGGCTTGGTGGCCCAGTAGTGACGTAACCCAGGTCACTCCCTGGTTTCCAGACTGAGGCACCGCTCACTTCTGAATTAGATTAGGGTGATCTTAACAGGACATCAAGGGAAGAATTGTACCAAGTTAAGATGCAGAGATAATAGCAACTAGTAGGTTTTAACCGTGGGGGAGGGGCGCTGGTTTGCACTCACAGCACTGTTATATTGATTTGACTGTGTTTAATGTTGAAAGACCTCTGGATCATGTTCTTCTCAGGGTGTGACTGAGTCTCACACATCACTTGTATCTGTCAAAGTGTGAATATAGATATTCATAGATATTCAGTTAGTGTTTTCTTCAGTTTCCCTTCATCTCTGCTCCCTCCGTAACATTTCACTCCACTTTTCCCGACGCTGCAGAAAGAGATCCAAGCTATGAGCCAGTGCCACCACCCAAACATCGTCTCCTACTACACCTCCTTTGTGGTGAAGGATGAGCTCTGGCTGGTGATGAAGCTGCTTAGCGGTGGTAAGTGCTGTACCGTTCAAGTAACTTTGCTTTTGACCCGACTTGCTCTCAGCCTGCACTTATCTTGAACTTGACTTTGACTTGACTTTCTCAGGCCTATCTGCCATCTCACATATCTCCAGCGAGCTTGCGGTTTAAACTTGGACAGGATGTTTGAGTTTCTCTGATTAACCCTGCAGGAAGCTGTATTAAACAGTATTAATTGTGATGAAATTCTTCACCTTGATTTGTAGCTGCTTTTCCTAATATGCATTGATAGTTAAAATATCTAAAACATAAATGTAAAGTTTTGGTGTCCATTCCGCTTTAAGGGTTTTTTTCCTCTAGATTTACAATGTTGCACTGATGGTCGGCAATCATACAGGGAGAAATTCATCATAGAAATGAGAGAAATGCAAATTGCTCCACAGACAGTAGCCTCAACAGACCCGAATAGAAAGTAACAGCAAGACGTGTTTCAACATGAGTAAGGGCTGTGACTTGTGTTTAGTTTCGATCAGGAAAAACTCTCGCTCTCACTCTTACCGCCGTTGTTGCTCTCATTATCTTCATGTACAGCCATCGCCTGAATGTGACGAGGTCGCTCCTGCTCCCTGGAGGTTGTCGAAAGTTGTTCTGATAAATGTCGGAAATTGTTAACTCAAGTGGAAGGAGACAAAGAAAATACCTCTGGGTGTTGATGAGATTTGATAATGCAAGATGGTTCGAGGGTGGATTTTTTTCTTGTAATTATATACGCTATGGGCTGCCATGCTTAAATAAACAAACCAGCAAATAGATCTACTACAGAAGTTGTTAGATGGGACTGTGTATCACCAGTGAATAGGATTGCTTTCAGACGATCTGTGTTTTCAGTCAGGGCAGCTCATACTTGCAACACACTACCGATTCATGTAGAAAACTTGTAATACATGTAGCTTATTCACACCGCATCTTAAACTGTGGCAATCAAATGTATAACCATGCTTTGCATCTTGTAAGTTGCATTTTTGTGTGGCTGGTTGTGGTAATGATATCCCTTAATTACTTACATATAATAAGGGAATAAAGATGAATTAACACCCCAAAAGGCAGGCCTCGAGTTTATGCATTGATGGCGCAGCTACAGCTTAAGCGGTGTATCTTAATAGTTTAATCCATCTGCATCAGCAGGATTCTAGTTTCATGTTTGTCAGTTTAAGCAGATCATATACAAAGGAGTTTTAAGGCAAAGACACTTTACAAAGCACTAAAAAAGCTGTGGAAACCGACTAAAGCACAGCTAACCAGTCTGGATGTCAACCCAGTGCACACGTGTGTGTATCTATACTGTAATCAAAGAACCTGATCAGACTGGAGCATTGCCAAACGTGACCACGAATTTGAAGTTACTGAAGCGTCTGTAATGTCCCGTCCAGACGCTGCTGATGTCTGGGAAGCTGTGTGTTTCCAACCTTTCACTCTGGCTGCGTTTTCTTCACACGAATATCTTCTTTGACGTCTTGTTGGTGTCCTCTGCGTTCTTCTCTGTACTGTAAACCCATAAACATTCAACTCAACAACACAGCTCATGCCAAAATAAGACCTGCCTACCTGTCCAGAGGTGACACAAGTAAATCAGCCATTCTGGCAAAACTGGCTGATCTACCAAAATAGTCAATCAATGTGCATCGTCCCTGCAAACTAAACCAAATTACCTATAGCTGCTTCACAATATGGAGACTCATCTCAGCTCTAACATCTGCTTGTGTCTCAGGCTCGGTGTTGGACATCATCAAGCATATCATCTCCCGCGGGGAGCACAAGTCTGGGGTACTGGACGAGGCCAGCATAGCCACCATCCTGAAAGAAGTCCTGGAGGGCCTGGAGTACCTGCACAAAAACGGGCAGATTCATCGGTGAGGACAAGGGTCGTCTCATTTGCTGTGTCATCGCTGCTCCCCTGGGCTAGTGCTGCTGACTCATGGTAGCCCGTGTGGCCTATCGCCCACTAGCCTCTCACTTTTCAACTCACTCAGGCACCAAGTCTTTCATCTCCCCCACACGAGCGCTACAGTTTGAACTCGTCCTCTGGCTTTCGCTCCACCCCAAGTCCTTCAATATTTAATACACTGGAAATGCATTATTGAGGAGGTTTGTTTTACATAACAGTTCCTCCCAGGAACACTGTGAACCACCACTGAGACATGGGACGGAGAATAAAGGCCTCTCTATGTCCTCTGTGCTCTGTAGTATGACAAGTGTAATTGTTTCAAATTAACAGACTCCTCATTTATAGCGCTGTGTGTTACAAACGCATGGGTTTCCTTTGCCATACCGTCAAAATTTACTTTTTTGTGATAGACAAATTGAGTATTTTTGTGATGCACTGCAATATAATGATTTATTTCACTTGAATTAGCTCAGTTTAAATAGTTACAGTTGCAAACCGAACCTGTCTGGTGATGTTCACAGTTTCCGTGTGAAGGAGGGCTTTCGTAAACGGGGAGAGCGGCCTCTGATTGGGATCAGATGCTGTGACTAACTTGGTTACATCTAATCAGGCGAGGAGGGTTATCAGGGCGATTAAGGAACAGGTCATATGTGCATTAAGTGTAGGGGAGTTAATGCCTGACGGATCAGAGGCCCAGCTTTAACGTAAACTAAAGGATGTGTGTTAATTTGTTTTGCATGGATGGGATGTAGAGCCGGAGCCTCTCCTGTGCTGGCGCAGTCACTGACTTGTATTAGTTATATTTGATAATGGCCTCCTTTATGAGTCACTTATTCACGTCCTCACATGCAGGGATCTGAAGGCTGGAAATATTCTTCTTGGGGAAGATGGCTCCGTGCAAATTGCAGGTATAGTATTTACTGTTTCTCTCCATCTGCTGCGTTCTCACACCCTGAGAGGAGAGGAAGGTTTCATATGTTTCAGTGCCTTGTTATGTAATTACTCACTGTAATTAAAGCAGTTCCTGTCTAGACTGCACTCTGTTTTCATTCCTTCCCGTTCTTTTGCTAAATAAACTACATTATATTGCACTTAAAAACATCACAGGCCCAATGGGAAGAGAACAGTTGTTTTGTTGTTTGCCTGATTTCCCCGAGTCTTGTTAATCTAATCGAGTCTGTTTTTCTGTTCTTCATGTCTCGCCGTCATGATTTATTTTCTTTTCTCTGTCTCCTGTGTCATTTCTTTCTCATTCTCCTCACACACACACACACACACACACACACACTCAACTCGTTTCTTCCTCAGACTTTGGTGTGAGTGCCTTTCTAGCAGCTGGAGGAGACATGACCAGGAACAAAGTTCGGAAGACGTTTGTTGGGACGCCATGCTGGATGGCCCCGGAGGTCATGGAGCAGGTGGGTGGCCTGTGCTGCAGACTGACCGTCCCCCTGTCTCCACTCAGTAAAGCCTCATTATTAGGTGATAATGGGAAGACCAACACTGCTCCCTTTGTTCTATTTTTATCCCGCAGGTCCGGGGCTACGATTTTAAAGCCGACATCTGGAGTTTTGGGATTACAGCCATCGAACTGGCCACTGGTGCCGCACCATATCACAAATACCCACCCATGAAGGTACACTTCTGTGCTCTTTAATCTGTTACCTCACCATAAGGCATTTTTGTGTGTGTTCAAGCAAAATCTGTACACTCTCATGACACCTTTGGTTTTGCAAGCTAGGTAGAATGTCCTCAAATCAGTCCTTGTCAGCCGGGGCTGTAAAGTCTGACCAGAATACTACTTTTGTTAAATCCATATTTCCAACACCACGCATGTAAAAAAAGAAAACGAGAACAGAATTATGGTAATTGCACTAAATTTTGCTCTAGCAGGAAGTTTTTTTTAGGCTTACATTAATGCTGACAGACAAAAACACAAGTCTAAAAATATAAGCACAAGTCTAAAACAAAACAAAAACATGAGCTGAAGTCTAAAACTTTACACGTCTGAATGATGTGTGTCTGTGTCTGTGTGTGTGTGTGTGTGTGTGTGTGTGTGTGTCTGCAGGTGCTGATGCTGACCCTGCAGAACGACCCTCCCTGTCTGGAGACGGGCATCACAGACAAGGAGATGGTGAAGAAGTACGGCAAGTCCTTCAGGAAGATGGTCTCCCTGTGTTTACAGAAGGATCCAGAGAAAAGGTCAGCTAATGCCCAAACCCATCCTGCAAAGGTGGCAAGATTTAAGTAGGCCCATTGTCTTGTGCTTCTTGTTTTCTGTTTGTATAAAGTGATGTTTCCTGATCATTTTTTTTTTTTTTTTTAATATCACAAAGAGCCTTTTGTCTTCCTCCTTTTCAGGCCAACTGCCGCTGAATTGTTGAAGCACAAATTCTTCACAAAAGCCAAAGTAAAGCCTTTTATCACTATCATAAAAAATAATCCGAAAAATAATTATTTCTTGACTGTTTCAAAGGGAATATTTACAGAGACTTGAAGAAATATATGTCTTACTCTTACAGAACAACGAGTACTTACAGGAGAGGCTCCTACAGAAGGGCCCAACAATAACAGAACGATCGAAAAAGGTTTGTCATCAGTCACTAATGCATTGGGAATGCACTGTAATTGGAAGTTTATTTTGACTGTAATATTGTATGATGGGCTAGCGATCTGTGCAGGGTGTTTATCAGCCTCCTGCCCAGTGATTTATATGGATGTCATGCTCGGCTCTAGCCCCTAAAAAACAAGCAGAGAACATGAATGAATGATTATTACATCGTATGTTTTTTTTTTTTTTTTTTCTTTTCCAGGTGCGCCGGGTGCCAGGCTCGAGCGGCCGTCTCCACAAGACGGAGGACGGCGAGTGGGAGTGGAGTGACGACGAGCTGGACGAGGAGAGCGAGGAGGGGAAGGCAGCTGTGGCAGCTCTGCGGGTGAGACTCGGCATGCTCGCCTCTCCCAAGAGTCAATCCAGTTTAATTTTCTAAGACTGGACACACACTACAAGATTTGTTAGATGAGCAAAGTGCTACAGTTGCAGGTTTTGCTGGGAATTTGTCAGACAAGGTGTTAACAGCTGCTGGGGAGTGGCGGCAGGAGAAGGATATTTTTACTTTTTCCAGGCACATCTGGAATTTACAGATTAATAAGGGTTAATAGTTATTAAGATAAGCCAAAAATAGTACTACTACTACTACTAAACTTGTATCCCTTCTATTGACATAATTAGTTTAGTCTTCCTTGCATGCAGTATCCCCTTTTGGCCAGCAGATGCTGCTGTTGAACGCTGTGGTCAACATCGCCCTGCTCTCAGTTAAACACATAAATAATGAATTATAGTGTTTACTCTTGTTAAGATGATCTTCCTTGATTATAAAGCACTGAAGGAAACTTCAGGTTGCCATATCAGCAAAACTATCAAGGCAGTGCAAGTTTGAGTTACTCAGTGAAAATAAGCGAGATAAAACTGGAGCAGAGACTTCTCCCTGATACTCTTGAATTATTTCTTCCAGCCAAAAGTGATTTAGTGAATTTGTCCGTGCTGCACTGTGGGCTCCGTGCTGCTGCGACATCTCCATAATGAAGAGCTGCAAATAGGATAAAAGACAAATCAGTAAAAATCCTCATGAGAAATACGATGTAGCAGATCAGACACTTCAAATATATTAAATATAAGAGAGCAATACAAAAAATTTGGTGTCTTAAGTGCAGACATGGGTTCTGAATACAGAGCACTGGCCCAAAACATTATTAATGTGAGGTTCAACTTTGCAGAAGTAATCATACAAATTAAGAAAACTGGGGGTGAAACTTGTAGGTGGGTTTTGAAACACGCTAATGAAAAACTGCCTGGCAAATAGCAGCTTCACTGACTCAAATGATCTTGCAGTGTGTGTTCACTCAAATGTTTAATTCACGTGTGGATGTGGGGTTTTACTCTCCTGTGATCCTGACTGTGATTTCAGTTCAGCCCCGTGGTCAAAGCCACCATGTGTCAAATTGATTCAATCCTGTCATACTCCAACAGTCCGTAGTTTGGTGGGACAAAAGCGTCATTGCATGTTTTTAATTCTGAAAATCTGTCATGTCCGTTCTGCAGTCGCCCAGGGTGAAGGAGGGATCTCACAATTTGGAGGTGAGTCCAGTTGTGGTGGACATGACCTGAAGATCTTGATTCATCCTTAATGCCTTGACATAGAGATCTGCATGACTCTCTGATGCCTGTTTTCTTTGTTTCCCCTCTGATGTGACTCTGAAAACACCTGCTGATTTACCTGTGTGTGTCGTGTCCCGTAGATGTTTCCGCCCACAGACAGTTCCTCCGCTCTCCTGCAGCCGCCTGGTTCAGCACAGCAGAGCCAGGCGGCTGCGGGCCCGACAGGAGACGCTCCGTCCCAGGCGGCCCCTGCCCAGACGGCCCCCGCCCAGACGGCCCCCGCCCAGACGTCCAGCCCCTCACATGGACCCACTGCACAGGTGCAAAATGGATACAAATTAAACAAGTTATACATAAGTTATTATTATTATTATGTTGTTATTATAGTAAGTAATTATTATAAGTTTTGTATTATGATTTTCAAATGTTTCTTTAATCAGTGAAAATGGTGCAGAAAAGATAATAAATCGAAATTGAAATAAGTAGAATTTGAGTGCAATTAGTACTTAATAACTAAAATAACAGAAAAAATGTAAAAAAACAAACAAACAAAAAAGTTACACACTTGGTGCAGCTACTCCTGATCTATATGTGAATATATCTCCATTAGAGGGCTTAAAAAAGTTTTGATCTGATTCCAAGGCCTAAAAAAGTCAAAAAATCCAGTTGGCACAGTCACTGTTGGGGCACATTTTTGTCAACAAGCAACGACAGGTTTCTCTGTACGACCTGTCCTCTCATTTCACTGGTGCAATATAGTTAATTTTTTACACTGCAGTCACTTGTAGTTTAGTTCTGGTTGCTGTTTAATGGGGAAGTGGCTGGTTTGCCAAAATTCTTTTTCTTTTTTTCTTCTCTTTTTAATTTTTGTTTTTTAAAATTAGGCTTGAAAGCTATTCCAGGCAGCTTTAAATAGCTCTTTGCAATACAACCAGCTTTATCTAGTCAAGACAAGCTTAATTGTATAGTCCTTAATTACAGTCCAAAAATAATGTAACAGTTCAGATGAGTCCAGCTCCCGTTCATTAAAGATTTTCAGTGGGTGCTCGATCCTAAAAACATTATAGTCCAAGTAAGAGGACAGTGTGCTTAATAGGGTATTGTTTATTGGCATGGATGTTATGGAGATATCTGAAGTTTGCATCACTGAACCATCTGCACTTATAGAAATGTAAAGACCCTACTGAGAGTGCTGTCCTCAGCCTCAGTGGGTTTTGCAAAACCTACAATATGAAAACAGTAAATGAAATTGACACCCCTCGGTTTTAAGCCTTCTATAAGGACAAAATCAAACTCCCATGAAATTTTCAGAAGAAAAAAACCATGGCAGAAACTTCAGGAAGTGCCACGGAGGGCCATCCCTCTCGTGGGCATACACTTAGGATGCCATTTTGGACAGACAAAAAAATCAATACTGACATTAAGATCAGACAGACAGAACACAGTGGATAAAAATTGTAAGACTGCTGGGGTAAACATGAGTAGTGACTGCTGTGCCGTGTCGTGGCAGGACCCGGCTGCGGCCAGCGCCAGCGTGCCCATCAGCCTCGTTCTGAGGCTGAGGAACGCCAAGAAGGAGCTCAATGACATCCGGTTTGAGTTCATGCCCGGCAGAGGTAAGCCGCA
Source organism: Myripristis murdjan (assembly GCF_902150065.1). Taxonomy (NCBI): domain Eukaryota; kingdom Metazoa; phylum Chordata; class Actinopteri; order Holocentriformes; family Holocentridae; genus Myripristis; species Myripristis murdjan. The sequence goes on along the minus strand of NC_043996.1, from coordinate 23,783,051 downwards.
TCATTAAACTGGGCGTGTTCACTCAAGCGCTTAAAGACTCTGACCTCTTGTCCTCCTCTCTTGACTCTTTCTGTCCGTGTTTCCACCTCAGACTCGGCTGACGGCGTTTCACAGGAGTTGGTCTCAGCGGGTCTGGTGGATGGGAGGGACTTAGTCATCGGTAAGATAAGAGCCTTATTGATCAGAGCGCTTAATTGTCTGTCACAGTGTAACTAAACCTGTGTGAGTCCCTCAGCTTCTTTAACCCCTTTTACACATCAGTGCCAAAAAACTGGTATTGATTGATTGACTGGTTCAAGTGGCAGTTCCTGTTGTTCAGATAAGACACAACTTTCTGCTGTTTTTAAAGTCACCATTCCCACAACACTGGCAATACTGTGAAATTCCTCTGCCAACGTTTCCTGGAATCTCCTGGAAATGATGGCTAACCTGCGTCTTTGTCCCCCTGGACACTGAGACGCTCCTTTATTTGCACATCTGTCCATTTCAACATTTTTGCCAGTCCTTTACTTAAAACATTTTGATGTGTAGTGGTTTGTTTTTCCCACCTTTGTCTGGTCTTAAACAAAGCCAATCAGACTCTCTCTGTACACCGGCTTCACCTCCTTGCAAGGCCTGTGATTGGTTCGTGTTATTCAACAACAGAGCATCCTGCCCACATTGAGGGCATGTTCACACACACACACACACACACACACACACACACACGGCCGTTTGGTAATGAGCTGTAAAATCCATTCACACATGACCTTTGTGCCCGCAAGTGAACAGAAGGAGCTGCACGTGAGAAAGGGGCTCCTGAGGGAAAAGATAAAACTGTTAAAAGGACAAGCTGCACCTCTTTTAGCCCAGTTCTAGACCAGCACCGATACTGGTGGTGCGATATGGGCGAAGGACTCTTCTGATCAATAATGGACCAGACACAGGCAGTTACGGTCCAATCTCATGAGAAAAATGCTCGACAAACAGAGGAATGCCGTTATAAAAGAGCTTTATCGGCCACTGCGGCATTTTTCATTATCTTGGCTCCCCTGCGTCGCTTACATAACGCCTCTGTTTCACATTTGCAGGCACAAGTACAGACGTACATCACATTTACCTCTGTTTATGCAGCAAATGTTTGCTTGGCATGCATGCTCTTATTTAGCAGCGCCCTGCCTCGTTTTCGTAGGTTGATGTATTCACAACAGGGAGCTGAGCAGCACAAGCAGAGTCTTCACTGCCGCTGGTCGGCTTCGGCAGAAATGCCCAGTGAGATGATTTTAATTCTGTGAGTGTGTATCTGCCAGAGACTGCAGCCGTTTAAATCATTATTCGCCGTGCAGCTCGCGGTCTGTTTTTTCAGCGTGCTTGCTCTGAGGCTATGTTGAGGAGCCCTGCGTGTGAAGGTGTTAAGTACAGGATGAAGGCGGTGGGATGGCCAAGTGGTTAGGGAGGCTGTCTCTGAACTGGAGGGTCATTAGTTGATAAATTGTCCTTGAGCAAAAGGCTTCAAGAGAACCTCTACCTGCTCACTCAACACAGCTCGCTTTACATATATATAAGCAAAGTGGACAAAACGCAGATGCAGTTTCACGTTTTGGTGATGAGCGCACACTCTGACGTCAGGCTTTTACTTTGAAATGCCTTGTCATCTGCTGCCAGCTGGGGGTGTTAATCACAAGTTTAATCACAATACAATATTATATTGATTTGTTGGACATCGATATAATATTTGCCGATATTACAAAGTCAGCAACAACACAGTTTTGATTGATTCAATTCAGGAGCCTATGATCTATATGAAATGATATTAAAGGCCCATTTCACAAAGTCAGCTACATGATAGTGCAGTGATTCTGTTTTAGGTGTGTCGTGTTTCCTGAGTATTTTTTTTTATCTCACTCTGGCATTGTTTGCATATGGCATGTGATTTGTCAGTTGACTCGTCTTTTCTCTGAAATCCAAAATATTTCCACTCCGCTGATTTATTCCCGAGAGGGGAGAGGATATCCTTGTTGTTGTTTTTTCTTGGCTGCTGTTTGCGGCCGCCATTATCTGCCTGCTGCTGTTTGAACATTTAGGAAGGAGGTGTGCTTGGACAGAAATGGTGACAAAGACATGCCACGGGAATTTCAAAATAAATGCATAGCTCTAAGATGACAATATGGACCCATATTTTCACATAGTATAGATTATATTGGATTGTTGATAATTAGATCAATACATCAGTCCAGATCGATGGATCGTTACACTCCTTCTGCCAGCACTGGTCGTATCTGACACTTTGTTCTTTCTTCTCTCCAGTTGCTGCCAATTTGCAAAAGATCGTCGATGATCCTCAAAGCAATAAAAATGTGACCTTTAAACTGGTAAGTACAGAGATTGAGTCATTCAGTGAGGAATACAATGAATGCTTAGTTCTGCTCTTACCTTGAAAACACAATTAAACCTGTGAGCGTCGTTTTTTTTTTTTTTTTTTTGCATTGAAGTCTTGTGGTTCCTTCCCCTGTCAGGCATCTGGCTTGGATGAGTCTGAAATCCCCGATGATGTTAAACTCATGGGCTTCGCGCAGCTGAGCATCAGTTAACTCAAGTGCAGCCCGCAACAAAGGACAGCAACAAATGGTATTGCACAGCTGCATAGTACTCAATTCCAAGAAACCACTACTGCCAAAGAGAGGAAGAGGAGGACGAGGAGGAGGAGGAGAGGTCAAGCCGGCAGGAGTGTGAAGCCTACTGTGGGATGCACTCGGACCACATTGAGAAACGGGCCCAGTTCAACACAGGAATCACACTTGAAAAGTTTACAGTGCGCTTACAAATTGGAGAACAGACGCAATCAACTACATCAACTTCTAGTTACTCGTTCTTTTCTGTTTTCTTCTTCTTCTTCTTCTTCTTCTTCATACATGAGCACAATCCAACCCATCTCCTGCCAGTACTGGAAGTGATTGCCTTTTTTTTTTTTTTTTTTTTTTTTTTTTTTTGAGAGAGAGAGAGAGAGAGAAGAGAAAAAAAAATCAACTGTGCCACAAAACTCACAAGAGTGTCGTGCCACCTTCATTTGGCACTTTTCGCTACACTATGAATTTGTCAAGTGTAAAGGAAGCCTTAGTTAGCAGAAGCTCTAGATTTTACCAGTGTGATTGATGAAAAGGTGTTAGTCCATCGGTGATTATTGGTTCTGTTTTGTGTATGGCTCTCTGAGAAGTCCCTCTTAACACTGACACAAGTAGAAAACTCGTAGACAGCCTAATAAACACACTGCACCACTGTTATAGTTTAGTCCAAGCTGTAAGTTGAAATGGATTTTTAATTAATAATAATAATAAAAAAATACTATTTCAATACTCATGAACGCGGCAACCCTAACCAGAGCTGCGGCCGCCCTCCTCTTAGGATCAGTGTGTGGTGATTTTAGTCACGGCATAACCAAAGAGTTTAGACTCTAATGAACAAAATTACATTACTTTTTTTTCCAGAGGTGTCCATGACAAAAACAGGATTATTTTCATAAATTAAGACCTGTGTAATAATCTTCTACTATGCAATAGTTATTTTCTTTTCGCCATCTGTGACCACTGTTTCTTTCAATATTTCTCTTGGGTTGAACGTTAACATTTTTTTTTTCTTTTGTGCACATACATCTGTAGGCGTTCAGGAACGGTCAACTGGCAAAACTGCTTACCTTCATACTTTCAACGCACCTGCAGACAAGAAGTGAAGCGGGAAATACTTAATTTTTCATTCTGAGCCCCAAATTAACGTTTTTAGGATGTAATTTTGCCTGTTTACAGTTATTGATTTTGAGATTTTGAGAGCTGGAAGGGGGAAAAAAATCCTGAATGCTGGTGGCGACGGAGGAGCCCGTGGCAGCTCGTGTTGCAGCTGTGTGTTGACCGCTGAATGAACTCGTGCCGGAGGGTGTGCGTGCGCAAAAAACTGCAAACGTTCTGCCGAAGCGAAATATAGGTTAATATAGGTTCACTTCTCGGTCTTCATCAGCAGGCGGGTCGCTTTGATGATGCTACAAGTCTGTGTAAACACTCACCCACAAAATCACTGTTGTCACTCCCAGTATAGCTGTATGGTTGCTTTGTACCATATGCGAGGGCTTCGCCACAGCTCCCATTTCAGGTACTGATGTAAATGGTGTATTTAAAAGTTATTGTAAATGTACGTATGATGGCAACTCCATGCACTGTCACGCAAACGTCATGAGTTTTCTATGTGAGTATGTAGATGCATTTTCTTTTTTGTTTTAAATCCATTTCAGATGAAAATAACAATTTAACTTGTAAATAATGATGATCCAGGCAAACAGCTGGTAAACCTGATCAGTAACACATTTAGTGAAGTACACAAATTTGCATTTCAGTTGTCTTTTTTTTTTTTTTTTTTTTTAAATATTGTGTTTTCCACTGTTGGCCTTTTTTTTTTTTTTTTTTTATTAGAGCATCACTAATCATGCACAAATTACTCGTCCAGTTGGCACCTTATTATGTTAACAGGCTTGTTTTAGGATTGCAGGGGGGCTTTTAATTACACACTCTGTGCTTTGATCTTATGAATATGCAGTTCTCACTGAAACCTGTCCAGTTCTGTTTTCTGATGAGAGTGAATTTGAAAAAAAAAAAGAAAAAGAAAAATAAGCATTATGTTATTCCTCAACAAGTAAAAAGACCGATGGGAGTTTGCTTTATAATTGGCGTGTGTGTGTGTGTGTGTGTGTGTGAGTGAGTGAGTGAGTTTGAGTGTGTGAAAGAAAAGAATTGATCAACAAAGGTCTGAGATAGTCACTTCATAGATTTCTTAAATTTCTTTCCCTCAAAATCCACTGTCCTGCCTCCGCGTGAGGCCTTCGAATGATTAGAATTCATTTCACCACTTGATTGGCAAACTTTGTCTTCTTTTAAATCATTTATTAAGTAATTCTTTACATATTTTTTAAAACTTTGCTTTATCATGAAATGTGTAACGAATTTGCAAACGCACCGGCTGAAGCGGAACGTTTCTGAAAACACCCTGTAACTTGATGTCATGCAAACGAGATCCCTTGAAAATTTGCATACAGTTGTTGGAAATTGTCAACACACACACAAAAAGATTTTTAGTAGCTGAATAAAGTCATGATGGAATAAAAAAAACAAACAAACAAAAAAAAAACATGAGTCGACTGTTGTTTTTTTTAATTACCATGATTAGTTACAACTTTTACAAAGCAGGATCAGAGAAGTGGAGAAGATAAGATTCTCTGGTGATACGAATTTGAATCTGTAAAACAAAACTTGAATATAATTGGGAGTATAATTGAGTTGTGTAGGTTGATTGCTGCTAATAAAGCTTCAGAAGATATTTTATCTGGCCAACATATTAATCCTGCTTTGTCAAATGCCCCTCTGATGTCCTGAGCAACAGTTTTTATGAAGCCTTTTGCTTCATCCAAAGGTAACCATTCTTTATATTTGTCCCTGAAATGTGAATTATGCATGCATTAGTTACTAAACAAAGTCAAAACGGTTGAACGTTCATTTGCACTTTTGCCTGAGTTCCTGGTGTGCAGAATTTGCAGTGACTTTACAGAGGAACCTTCATCCTGTTAGGATTAGGTTTTCCAAACCGCCCTCTGCCTGTTTTATGATTTATGATTTTCCGTTTTTGTGCACTCAGACTCAGGCCGACACTGTTACAAAGACTGGATCCTCGGTGTCAGTCCAAAAATGACCTCAGAGGAGCAGCTCATCATGACTCGGGACCTCATTACCATCAGGGGCGTGCATAAACATCTACAATACATTATTTTATTATACACTACTCACAAAAAGTTAGGGATATTCGGCTTTTGGGTGAAATTTCAGGATGAACCTAAAATGCATTATAACCTTTACAGGTGAACTTAATGTGACCTTCTGTAAACTTTTGAATGCACATGTCCAGCTGTTCAATGTTTCAGTACTTTTTGCACAAGTTGCTGTTCTCTAACAAGGAGTTTAACGGCAAAATTCACATCAGGTGTTTGATGCTCCAGCTCATCGAGGTCGTATCATTAGGGAATGGCTGCTGGAGACTGGGGTACCTCAGATGGAGTGGCCTGCACTTTCTCAGACCTGAATCCCATAGAAAACCTATGGGATCAGCTGAGTCACCGTGTAGAGGCTCGGAGCTCTGTACCCCAGAACCTCAATGTCCTGAGGGCTGCCCTTCAAGAAGAGTGGGATGCCATGCCTCAGCAGACAATAAGTCGACTTGTGAACAGCATGAGACGTCGCTGTCAAGCTGTAATTGATGCTCAAGGGCACATGACAAGTTATTGACACTGACATTTTTTGTTGTGGTATACCCACCACTGTTGTTGGCTTTTGTTTCAAGAAACTGTTTGAGATGAGGAAATCACCAGTGCATGCTTCTACTTAAATGCCCTACTTTCATGATATAATATCACTGTTGCGTGAACATTTTACATTTTCCATAAATTTCACCCAAAAGCCAAATACCCCTAACTTTTTGTGAGTAGTGTACATTATTTATCTGTACGGCCACAGATAGCAGTATTCCTGCAGCTGCTCTTATCTAGCATAGTATCTGGTTTGTCATAGTTCCTAGTGTGCGCTGCATTATTAAACTACAGCCAACACCTCTGCAGCAGTATCACTGCCATGACATTCACTCTAGGTTAGTTTCAGCTCTGATCTCGACTGCAGAATCTGTATTTTTTTATTATCCTCAGATTAATGCGTCTGTATGTGGCTCTGTATTTGCATCGTCTCCACTGATTTTACTGCCTGAGCGTTTGTGTTTGCTGCTGCTGAGCTGATCTGGGAGTCGCTCCATGGTCTTCTGCTCGCTGCCTGAACCAGATGTTTGCAGCTACTGGTCGTTGTGCGGTGGCTGATCTGGTCTGTTATTTGTGACTGGAGACTGGTACAGTTTATCATAGCAGGACCAAAGGCCTTTATGTCCGTTTATATACATTATGCATAGGGTGTCCTCTCTTTGCACGGCAAACTGTGGATTTGGACAGTGAAACACTTGTTTTGGCCTGAATAAAAACGGCTGTTCAGCTGGATTGATAACACAATCAAGTTGGACTTGGCAGAGCACACGTTGGCCTCGTAGTCACTGTTATTTCACATAATGAAAGAATGAAAAGCTGATTTGCTGCCTAAATACTTTGGAGCTTATCATGTTATCCCTCTGTTTACACTCTGTTGATGTCTAATTTTTTGATTACATTCTTTAAAAATACTTTGTTTGTTACTCTGACATGTATTTTGCAATTTATACCCAAAGCTTCATTTTCCTTCTAAGCCTGCAAGGCCGACGCTCAGACAGAGAGACAAGCAGTTGGTTATAATTTGCACGTTTGTTTGTTGTTGCTGTTGATTGGACAGACAACAAGTTCTCTGGAGAATACCTGACAGTGTGCAGCAGATCCTGTGAGGACGAGGGAGTGGAGCTCCTTCCCTCTGCAGCGAGCAGGACTGCACAGCGTCCACTCACAGACAGAAAATAAGAAAACTCCAGGTGTGTCGAGTCGTGATGTTTTCCATTGAGGTCAAGGAAAAGGTTTGGAAAAGACATAAGACATTTTTTTTTTTTTTGACTTCTTGACCGCAGCTCTGTAATGTTGGAGTTCTTGCAAGACTATCCTCCATACACTGTGGGCCCCAAGGTTATTATAGGTAACTAGAACTAAACCAAAAACTGAAATAAAAAAAATGTTGCTATTAGAAGACTAAATAATAATTAAAAAAAAAAAAAAAAAAAATACAGAAAATGTCTTAGTTTTAGTCTTTGTCAGTTTGGTCAAATCTGTCACCACAACCAGCATGAGGAGGCGTTGGTGCTGCTGTTTCCAGTCAGCTGCCTTCACACGGAGCTGGTTTGGATTGTGATACCTATTGTGAACTTGTTCTGTTCAAAACTTTAAACAGGACTCCTCTTCTCTTTGCTTCTGTCATCTTCCTCCCATTATCTGATACAACATCTGACCGTGTCACCTCATCTGTTTCACGTTTCCAGTCTTTTTGCCGTACAATTCTCAAACTGTCACTAATAACGCTGTTCACTTTGCATAACATTGTACTATATACACTGAGGCTGTTTGGGCTGGAAAAAAGCTCCTCAGTCACGTGTGTTCCTCTCAAAGCCATTTTTCCAAATGTTGTTTTATCTTCTGTAAAACATTATAAAACATTCAGAGTTCCTACTGTGTCTAAATGTAGTTTTACATTTTCTGATGCAAAATATGAAGGAATGAGTTCTTGACACACATGTAGTGGATAAAAATTTTTTGGCTCGATTTTCATGGTGTGACTGCAGGTGAGGGATTACACCTTTCTGAATAAGCAGATGAAAGTCTACCACCGTTCTTAAGTTTATTCACAAACAAACAAACAAAATACACTCATAAAATTATGGTGGTCAAAAAGACAAGGCTGGTTTGTTATCAGCTCCTGAAAAGCTGGGAGAGATAAGGTTGTTACTAGAAAGCGACAATATGTTGCTGCTTTTTCTCTGTTGTCATTCAGACGTGAATCAATCACAAGTTAGAGATCACAGAGGTAACAAAACTATAACACACCACAAGGAAAAAAAAACCTTCTTATAGCCACCATGTCAGAACCACATAACACAGAACTCAAAAATAATTAAATCAATAAATATTTTCATTACAGCATGTTGCCTTTGTCCTGTGAAACAATCGTCTGAAGTCCAGGTCATGATAACTCATATTATGTGGTGCCTTTCAGTGAACGTCTGCTCTCTGATATTATGAAACGTTTTTACTGTCTGCTGTTCCCTGGAAACACACAGACACACACACACTGAGCTGAGTCTGGAGTCTGAGTCAGCGTCTTCTTATCTTCCAGCCAGAGATAAGCACAGGGGATAATGTCTGTAAAAAAAAAGTTAAACAGCCCATAAACACTTAACGTCCATGCACACAAACAGAGTGATCATAGGACTGGATTTGTTATTACACTGGTCCAAGCAGATTGGGTGAATTCAAGTAAGTACAGTCAAAGAACTTTTATTTTTATTTTTTAAATTTTATTTATTTATTTATTTATTTTGCGAGTTGTTTTCCTTAAATGAACATTCTTTTAAAAAACGTCCCAGGCGACTCATACTGTTCTGGTGGAATGACTCTCTGCTTCCTTTGTGTTGTCACTGGATCAAAGAGGTGATGCAATGTCTTAATCTAGAGAAGATAAGATACGCTCTCCAAGGGTCTGCTCTGGGATTTTATGCATTTTGGCAGCCTCTCCTGTCATTTGTAGTGAAAATGACAGCAGAGAGTGACAAACTGTCTTTTGTTTCTGTGCCTCTGCTTCTCAGAAAGTGGGTAAAACTGGCTGTAATTTAGTGGTGCAGGTCTGGAAGGTGGGTTGGGCTGGGTTCATACTTGGGATTATGTTGGATACAGTGTACCATGTGGGTTGTAAAACGTGTGGGCTTCAGCCCCTCGCAGGAAAACGTGTTTTAGTACCAGTATCTGCTGGCTCATCCTTACTCTATTATGTAATGCAGGAGTTGACAATTAACATTGTCCAAAGGTTATCAGCTGTCCAGTATGTGCAGGCAATCGACACCTTCAACATGTCTGATTTTGGAGAGATCCTTAAAGCCATCGGGGGATTCGGATTATTTCAGAAGATCATTATTTTTGCTCTTTGCTTCCCGAATCTTATTCTGCCTTTTCACTTTGCTAGTGTGTTTTTTGTCCAGTCAGACCCGGAGCGACACTGTAACACGGACTGGATCCTCAAAGCCGGTCCTAACCTGACCACAGAGGAGCAGCTGAACTTGACGCTGCCCCGGGAGAAGGATGGGAGCTTCAGTAAGTGCCAGATGTTTGTCCCAGTGGACTGGGACATTGACACCATCAGGGAATACGGACTCAATGAGACCACAGGCTGTCAGAGTGGATGGAAGTATGACAGGATGCTGTATGAAGCCACCATAGTCACTGATGTGAGTCTTGACCGCATTAAAGTACTCAATCAAAATGATTCACAAAATGATTTTCATGCACCACATATAATACTACTGCTACTACTACTACTACTAAAGATAATAAGTTTGGTTTATATGGCACCTTTCATCACATAAAATGCATCTCAAAGTGCTTTACAAGACAAGGGATATTAAAAATAGGACATTTATAATAGTGAAAATGTTGGTCCCTCATCAACGATTTCCACATTGAAGGCCACACCGATGTTTACCCGAATTTTGTCGTCGTCTGTCTCCAGTCCATTTTGCATCTTCTTGTTTTTGCCTCTTTCATGATAAACGTTTGTCCTCACTTGCTCTTTGTTGTGCTTAATAACTTATCAAACTTCTCACAGCTTTAACTCTCCCAAATAACTCTCTCAATGTTCCCACAACACAAAATGACAAGCCAGCAGCTGCAGACAACTGATAATCCTCTGTGTTATCTGCATAGCCTGTATAAAATGTGTGGTTACTCATCTTCTGGTTTGCCGGTGCATTTGCACAAACACGAAAGGACCTCTTTAGAGCTCTCCTGTCTGGTTTGTCCCTTCTGGGCTACTGTAGAAACATGGGGGCGCGACATGGCGGCCCTCATGGTGGTGGACCCGCTCCCTATGTAGATATAAAAGTCTTATTCTAAGCAAAACAAAATGTGATCACACACTGATAAAAAAAAAAAAAAAACATTCCTGCCAAAATATCACTCTAAATCCAACACACCGCTCCTTTAAGAGAAATAATTAAAGGCCATAAGACGATAAATCAACAAATACAACTCTAGAAAGTTATTATTATCTTTGGTTTGATGCCTGCTTTCTGTTTTCTACAGTTTGATCTGGTCTGTGGCCACGTAAACTTGGTTCAAGTGGCACAAACACTCCTGATGGCCGGGATCCTCCTCGGTTCTCTCTTATTTGGGCCTTTCGCTGAATCGTAAGTGTATGTTGAGCTTCATGCTGCGACATCCAGCTCAGTGAAAATACATCACAAGACCAGCCGCTTCGTTCGGACTCAAACTGTCACATCTCTTTCAGGTTTGGCCGCAAACGCGCCACTCAGATCCCAGCGGTTGTCATGCTCATATTCACTGTAACAACGGGCTTCTGTCCCAACTTCTACCTGTATTTGGTGTCCCAGTTCATGGTGGGGATTGGCTATGGAGGTTATCGACTCAACAGCATCATACTGGGTATCGTACGCTCCATTACAGCTGAAAGGACAGGTTTTCATTACTGTTGAACAGATGTGGGATGATTAATTAATTATGCAAAGTGACTTAGACATTTATGCCGTGTTCAGCCTCATGAGTCCATACTGGGGAAGAAAAAATAAATTATGGCATTTTTATTATTGAGAGCAGTGGGATTTTTACCCATGAGGTGAGGTCAAATGACTGTTGGATTCTGAATAAAGGATAAGTTTTGGACGCCAGGTCATATTAAAATGTTGGTACCCATCATTTATGACAAAGCAGCAATCTCACCGCAAGTTTTAGTGACAAGCAGCTTATCACTTTGCTGCAGCATCTTGCTTTGCTTAAAAAAGAAATCTAACAGTGAAATAGTTTTCAGCCTATAAATAAACATATAAATGTCCTCCTTGAAAATGGAAAACTGGCTGTACGGTGCATGTGTTTCTTTGTGATTTTGGGATTTATTCAGAAAAAGTTTTTGAGTAACTCATGCTCATTACTATGTTTGGAACTACTTTTTTTTTTTTTTTTTTTTTTTTTTTTTACAATGACCACAATACAGCGCAAACATTCACAACCTTCCACAGTTTTTTTTTTTCTTTTAAATTACTGTGGGCACCTTTAAGATGCATTTGCACTATACCATCAGTTTCCCATTCAAAAAGTACATTGATAATATATTTTTTTTTTCAATGTGGACTGTATTCCAAAACTTATGCTTTATTCAAAATCCCACTGTTTTAATGTAGTTTGCTCTTTTATTTGCATGTTTTCATGTGTGAGTGAAGATGTGTTAACTTTATTCCATGTACAGAACTTCATACATGTCAGAGTTCAGAGGTTACACCAGAGAAACTTCTTGTATTTGAATTCCTAGCAGTAGTTGCAGTTGAGTCAGTGTGAACATATTTAGATTTTTTTGCGTAAATCCTTAACTGTGAGCACATTTGTTGGATTATATGATGAGATATATGCACTTGAAGTATAAGAGGTGTTAGTTTTCTTTTTCTTCAGTGGATACAGTCACTTGTCAAAAAAAAATGTCAAGCGAATAAAAAAGAGGAAGCCTTTGATCAGCGCTACCACCTGTAGGTGTTTGATGAGTTGTCCTCTGTGCAGCGACTGAGTGGACGGGGGTGAGCAAGCGATCCCTGGGCTCCTGCGTGAGCCAGCTGTTCAGCGCCCTCGGCCAGGGTCTGCTCGCTGGCTTGATCTACTGCATCCGTGACTGGAGGCTGGCCCAGCTGGTCATAGCATCACCACTTGTTGTGGTCGCTCTGTACATATGGTGTGCACTCATCGCATATCTTTTCAGAGGACTCTTTAGTGTTTTACTTAAAAAAAAAAATTCATTATTGTATGATTTTACCTAATACAGTTGAGAGTTGTTTTTTTTTTTTTTTTCTGTCAGGTTTATTCCAGAATCAGCCAGATGGTTGATAGACAGAGGAAGGACAAAGGAGGCAAAAAAGTGGATTTTCAAGGTAGCAGCGATCAACAAACGCACTGTTCCAGACTCTCTCCTGGAGGAGGTATGGTCCCTTCACAAGAAATAACTTTTTATACTTGATTTTTGGATTTATTCAGAGTAAGTTTTGGGCAAATCGTGCTAATATTTATTGTAATATAGTGCCATATTTGTACTTTTTACATTCTCAACTTCTACAGTGCACCAGAGAGTCACAAAGTAATTAGTAATTTAAATGAAATAAAAACAGTTTTCAAACTTTTTTTTTTTTTTGTGGTGGACACTAAGATGTATTTGGACTGTACCATTAGTTTCCCATCCAAAAAAAAAAAAAAAAAAAAATTATGGTTTTTGAGAGGTCAAAAACCCAAAGGATGGTTGTTTTGGAGCCAAGCAAAAGTTTTGAGCAAATAGTGCTAAGTACTGTATTTGGAGCTACTTTTTTTTTTTTTTTTTTTTTACAATGACCATAGTACATCCCAAACACTCACAACCGTCCACAGTGCACCAGAGAGTTTAGCCCACAGTTTGCAAAGCAGGTTGCAGAGGACACTTTTAAGATGTATTTGGACTGTACTATTAGTTTCCCATTAAAAAAGTACATTCATAATAGCCCTTGCCCTATTGGACCGTTGTATTATGTATTTTATGTCACTGAGGCGAAGAGTTGTTCAAAAACCATGCCAACATTACAGATTACTGAGAAGGAAACGGTGGAAAAAGGAGGCATACGATTTCTTATCAGATCTGCTGTTCTCATGAAGTATTTCTTTGCTATAGCATTTGCATGGTAAGTTAAACTCCTTAACTCCTCTAAGCCAATAAAAAAGGAGGAAAAACATTTTACTGTACAAGTTTTACAAAAATGTACCAACTATTTACATGTCAGATTGCCTTGAAAACATAAATTCTGAACAGCTGCATTTGAAATGTTAACCTTCATTTCTGAATGACCAGTATTTTTTGTGCTCGCTAAAGGTTTTCATTGAATGTTACCTACTACTGCCTTTCCTTCAACGTTGGAAACTTTGGCCTGGACGTCTTCGTGACCCAGCTTGTGTTTGGTCTCAGTGAACTGCCAGCTCATGTGCTTTGCATCTGGCTCTTAGAGGTTTTGGGGAGAAAAATATTACTGATATCAACACTTCTGATTGGTGGACTCTTCTGCATCTTTATCCTAGCTGTTCCTGATGGTAACACACTTACATGAAACGTTGTAGTTCAAGGAAAACTGGTGGTTTTGTTCTCACCCATCGCTCCGTTCTTCTGTTTCAGGTAATGCGGTTGCTGTTACCGCGCTTGCCACCATGGGACGTTTTTTCATGAACTGGGCAGGATCCATATGCAACGTCTACGTCCAAGAGCTGTTCCCAACATGTGTTCGGTAGGCTCAGCCTTTAAAGTTCATCGTCACCTCTGATTAAATTTGGAATTTATGGAATACTCTGGATTAGCCTCCTTGTGTTGCACAGGAATCCTCAGACACCACTGATCAGATTTTAATGAAACCTTAACACTTATCTAGATTTGGGCAAATTTTCTGAAGAAACTAGGGTGGTTGTTATGGGGTTGCTAGGGTGTTCTGGGTTCTTGCCAGGGTATTGCTGGGTGGTTGCTATGGTGTTGCTGATGGTTAGTAAGGCATTGCTAGGCGGTTGCTATGGTGTTCTGGGTGGTTGCTAGGGCATTACTAGGCGGTTGCTGTGGTGTTCCTGATGGTTACTAAGGCATTGCTAGGCGGTTGCTATGGTGCTCTGGGTGGTTGCTAGGGCATGGCTATGGTGTTTCTAATGGATGCTGGGGTGTTAGTGGTGTTAGTAGGCAGTTGCTATGGTGTTATGATGGTTGCTAAGGTGTTGCTATGGTATTTGGGGTCGTTGCTAGGGGGTTTCTATGGTATTTGGGGTCGTTGCTGGGGGCTGCTAGGGTAGTTGGGGTGGTTGCTAGGCTCTTCCCAAGTTGTTTGGGGTGATGGCTGGGATGTAGTGGCAGCAGTGCTCATGGCCTCTGACACAGTGAAGGACAGATACAGGGACAGGTAAATGTCTGTTGACAGGTATGTATATGGGCTGTTGTATCGACATAACTTGTTTTGTGCTCTTTGATGCAGCACAGTCTGTTCTGAGTGACATTGATTTGGGTGACGTGTACAATGTCGTGTACTTGTTGTAGTATTTTCCATTAATCCAACCCTCTCCAAAGAGCACCTGATTCCTGTCTGGCTGATTGGGGACACACACAGCGCTCCTAATCCCCCCTATTCTCTTGGACATAATTTATATAGTTTGTTTCTGACTGGCTGTGAAGGAGACTGCATTATCCATGGTGCTTTACTTTTTATTGTTGAGTTTTGTTGCCTTTTCTGTTGCAAATCCGAGTTTTGCGTTGAGAGCAACAACTTAATCTCAATTTTTAGGAGCGTCTGAAACTCTGCACTTCCTCTTCCAGACAAACTACCTCAGGGTTGGGGAACATTGCAAGCAGAATAGGTGGCCTGCTGGCTCCGCTGCTCAACATGCTGGCCGTGTACCACGGGGCCATACCCACCATCGTCTTCAGCAGCCTGTCACTGGTCAGCGGCGCTCTCATCTTCCTGCTACCTGAGACGATGAGAAAAGAGCTACCTGATTCAGCTCAAGAGGCCGAGGGCAACAGGTAAGCATGCTGCAAGCTGACAGTCCCCTGATGCCCCCATGTATTTAATAAACAGTGCAAAGTGTCAGATTTGAAAGATGAATTATCGATTATTACATACAAACTGAATCTGTGAGTTAGACAAGTCTGTTTCCAAGTCTATGTGTTAAACTCTTTTTCACTGAGCAACAACTGACTATTATGTGAGCGCAAATATTTAATAAGATGAACTTCTATAGTGTAGACCATATTATATATATCAAAATAAAGGTGCTGTTTTGCTGCTAATGTTGTGGGAAAAGTATACACTGCTAA
This sequence comes from Myripristis murdjan, assembly GCF_902150065.1. Classification (NCBI taxonomy): domain Eukaryota; kingdom Metazoa; phylum Chordata; class Actinopteri; order Holocentriformes; family Holocentridae; genus Myripristis; species Myripristis murdjan. Next base: position 23,767,458 of record NC_043996.1, on the reverse strand, counting down.
TTATAGGTTCCCCTAACTTCGTCAGTATATAGTATATAGTATATAGTATAGTATATATTAATGTATCATCACAGGAAAAAATGGATTTTTTAGAGCCTTTAACCATAATCTGTCCTCCTTTTTGGGGTTAAAAGGACATGAATATCTTCTATTTGAATACTATTACCAGTGCATTGAATTACATACTCTTTTTAAGCAGTTTTTGTCCTCTCGTCAATTGTTCAGACTATAAACTATCCAAACTGTATTGTAACGCACTGTATTTTGTATCCAGCAGTGCATCCTCCGTTCTTACCCATTCACTTATCTCACTGAAGTAACATCTCCTGATCTGTGTTCCTTTCTCCTACAGAAATACAGCCAAGATGAAGAAGCAAAGTGACTCAGTTGCAGTTTCCATGCCTGAAAACAGGAGTGTAAAATCAACTAAACTTTAGTCGGAATAGTTCCATCAGTGATTTTCATGCTTTTTTTCCCCCTTAAAATTTAAGTATCATCTCTGTCCTTTGAGGGTGATGACACGTAGGCTAGGCTTCCTGTGTACTGCAATCATGTTCTACAAATGCTAACAATAAAGACAACCATGTATCTCCTTTTCTCTGTTTCTATCCAAGTCAATGTCAGGTGTAGGAATGCCAAGTCTGACTAATATTTTAACTCTGCACCTATTTACATGGCACCGATCCTTGGTATGCTCAGTACTTAGACACTAATTAGTACCAAGTGGAAGCTGTATGGTTGCATTTTGAAGAGCATGGCATCCAAAATGCTCCCCCCATACAGCTTGCATACATGCAGTTGCTTTTTAGTATCACCACAATTACTCAAAGGCTATTTCTATATAGATTTATTGTTGTCTGTTGGAATTATACATTGCTGCATGTCTAGAATGTCATGCAAAACTTTTTTTTTCAAGTTACATTTTACACTGGAGATTCCTGTTTACCTTGTGCAATTATTTATAACTATCTCCACACTCAGAAAAGTTTGTTCTTTCTTTCTTTCTTTCTTTCTTTCTTTCTTTCTTTCTTTCTTTCTTTTTAACTTAAGGATCTCTGGCAGCTGCAAACACTGTTATGACACCACTAGATGCTGATCATTGATTAATGACCACACATTTTGTCATTTTAACTTTTTATTGGTTTTTAAATCATCTGCAATGCAGCCCATCATAGACTATGTACAATATAACACAACACCAATAAAACATAATGTCAAAAAATAACAATAATCAAGCCATTTGACACACAACATTGTGCTACAATAACAGTATAAACCTTCAAAGACCTTGTGTAAATATCTCATAAAAACCAAGACATCCCTACAATATGGTCATTATTTTTGTGATTGAGGTATTCCATCAAAGATATCATGAGCCCAGGCCTGGTGTGTAACTTTGTTGTGTATGTATAATGACAATAAAGGCTTTCTATTCTATTCTATTTTATGTTTGTGTGTGTGTGTGTGTGTGTGTGTGTATTAAAAAGAGAGAGGGAGAGAGAGAAGGGCAGTGTTTCAAAATGTTTATTTTCTTTTTGAATCTCATTCATTCCCAACTTGTCATTGAAATGCATCTCCCTGCAGACACAAAACTGTTCTCACTGCTAAAAGTACTCTCTCTTCAAGCTTCAACAGTTTGGTCTGGAGTACTCTCTCTATTTGTCAGGTAAGGTAATTTACTTTTCCAAATGTCATGCACTACAAAACCTAACAGACAAGAGTAAGAACATACTGACAACTGAACATGATGAAAGCTGTTGTGAGGAGAAATGTAATGACAAACACTGTTAGTGAAGTAGATGCTCGCAGGACGTTGAGCCCTTTGCCCGTCCACATGATGGCACATCTGTTCTCCAAGCCTCCATCACCACAGTGACTGTCCTCTGACAAACCCAACTCCTTCCCTGGTAATCTGTGCTCCCTTCATACTCTGTAACACGATGCCAGGCAGGACAGTGGGGACCTCCTTCCCATGGGAACACCATCTTGTCTGGTTAACTGGAAAAAGGCCAGTCCCAGTAATCGTGTTGGATCATGGTTTGGGAGGAGATTGGTGACGCCAAGTCCCCAGACAGACAATGGGCTGAGCGATGAACACAATGACTATGCTGCAGAAGACTGCTGCTGCTGCTGGTGTGTGTGTAAGTGGTGGAGGGTATTGCCTTGCTGTTGAGGGCCGAGTGATGTCAGGGTGCATGGATAATGGTGTTTCTGTGACCCTGTAGATAATGTCATTCATGCTTTCATACTCTGAGCTGGGCTTTTAGATCAGCCACAATGGAAAGCTCAAATTTATCTGTATGATGTGCCTGATTAAAAAAAAAAAAAACAGTGAATGAGTACTTCAAAATGTCCATTGTAGTTTTGAAAAGCTCCATAACAAATCATCACGTACAAATATTCAAAACACATAGAGCATTTAGTTGGATATACATCACTGTTCAGCGGGCAGCAGCTGGCTTCTGCTCTTTGTAAACCGTCATCATTGAACCATTATTTAAAAGTAGAATTTACTGAATTTTGAATTTTCTGTGGAGACAATGCTCAGGAGACCAGAGCACCAGTCAGAGTTGAAAAATGTCTTTCGGACTATCAGCCTTCTCAGTCAGAAGCAGCACTTCTTTCTTTTTTTTCTTTATTTTGAGCATCTTGGGTAACATCTGAAAAAGTAAGAAACTATCACCTGTGTTTTGAGAAACTGCAATTTCAAAACTAACATCCGTGGGACTTTTGCCTCCCACAGAGGCTGTAAGCATACTCTTCACTCAGTGGGTGAGTTCAAAGAAGACCTGCTAAAGAGGTATGTAAACCCTTCAGTCTTGGAGCGGAAGATAGTGATGTGAGAGAAATGCCAGTGTTTACTGTAAAAAGCTTGACTCACTTGTTGAAACTAGAGAGCATCTTTAATGTACCCAACAGATGCACTGGTGAGGTTGTGGAGGAGTTGCATTTTATCTGTCAATCAGCCTCAGCTCCCATCATGAAAGACACTTTGCAATCAGAAGTAGCTGAGAAAATGTTGAAGACATTTTCTCTTCACAGACAGGAAATAGTTAATGCCCTGCCATCAGTGAGCTCATAAAGCAATGGCCTGCTGTTTTCAATGAAACATGTGAGACTATACTCTTACATTTGAAAAGTTTTATTAAGCTAGTATTTTTGTTCTATGGATTGAGACTGTATGTAAGCACAGGTTGGTTTTCCTGCTGGGCATTGCTGCCTGTCGCACCTCCGACGGTGCCAGTGGGCCTGCTGCAGGGTCGTCAGCCGGGAGCCACCCCTCACTGATGTTTCGCCCCTTTAATCCCGGAACATCTCGGGGTGGTGGGGCAGTGCCAGGGACGTCTCCCTGCCACTCCCTGCAGCTGGCTTATGGATCCTTCTCCCACTCTATGTCCATGTCTATTGTACTTGTGGATGTGGAATGGGCCCCAAGGGACTATGCATGGCAGGGGCGTCCATTCCCTGAGTCAAGAGTGACCGCATACCAAGCTGCCTTGGGAGTTCTAAGCTCCTTGCTTCCCCCATGCTCTGTCTTTTCTGCGGAGCCAGAGCCAGAAGCTGCCCTGTTCTGCCTCCTCCGCCAGGTCCTTGAGCGCCTTCCTCAATTTGGATCCCGTCACTCCAAGGGACACCATGAGCCGCTGGGTGGAGGTTCCGGCAAAGCCTCGGCACCCGATTTCTACTGGGAAAACGGCTGCCTTCCACCCTGCTTGAGAACAAGCGTCTGCCAGGTCGGTGTATCTCTCCTTCTTTCTCTCGAAGGCGGTATCCATCCCGTCTTCCCAAGGGACCGTCAACTCTGCCATGATGACTGTCCTCGTGGGGACAGACCAGAGGACAATGTCAGGCCGGAGGGTGGTAGATGTTATGTCCTGGGGGAACTTCAGCTGCTGATCAAGGTCAGCTCTCATGCTCCATCCGCCTCCGGGGGAAAGAAGGGACCGCTGCTTTGTGCTGGTGCTACGGCTTCCGCTCCCTTGCCGGATGAACTGGATCCGCCGCTGTGATGTTTGTGGGCTGGCATTAGCTTCCAGCCTGCGTGTCTCCAGGATTTCGGCTAACTTGCGTAGCACTCTGTCGTGGCGCCATCTGTATCGGCCTTGCGTCAGCGCCACCTTGCACCCAGAGAGGATATGCTGCAGACTTGGGTTGCTGGAGCTGCAGAGTTGGCATATCTCCTCTGTGTTGAACCACAGGTGCAGGTTCCGAGGACTGGGAAGAGTGTCGTACGTGGCCCTAATCATGAAGCTTAGCCTTGCCTGGGGCATCCTCCACATATCGGCCCATGTGATGGTTCTGTCAACGACAGCCTCCCACGTCATCCACTTCCCTTGTTGCTGCTGGCTGACGGCTTTGATTTTGTAGCTCTCCTCCTCAATCTTGACGACTTCAGAGATCACAAGGTCTTTCCTTTCCTTCCTTGATGCTTTGGACCACATCTTGGGTGTTGGTCCCCAACCGAAGCCAGCCTTGCCTTGCTGCTGCAACCCAACGACTTCCAGGTGTTTCAGGCGGGTGATGGCCTGATCGACAGCCTTTGCAGCATCCCACTTGCGTCCGGTGCGAACTTGGGCCTTGGCGTTTCGGACAGATGGGTCAGGTGATTCTCTGAGCTCGAAAAGAAGCCTCACTTTCTCCTGTCTGTAGCCCAAGCTAATAGATTTCAGGGGGAGCTTCAATGTAGTTCTCCCAAATAGCGCTGTGGTGGAAAGGCATCGGGGAAGACCCAGCCACTTCCGGATGTAACTGTTGGCTTTGGAGTCCAGCTTCTGGGCAGTGGAAAGGCTGATGTCACAGAGCTTGAGAGGCCACATCAGGCGCTGGTACAGGGTGAATTGATAGCACCAGACCTTGAATTTTCCTGGCAGAAGGCTCTGGTCGATCTTGCCTAAGCCGTCCAGGAGCTGGGAACCAACAGAGGCAGCCATGTGTTTGTCAGATAGGTCGGATGTGTAAAGCCTTCCGAGGCTCCGTACCGGTTGGTCCACTAGCAGCGGGATATTTTCACCATCAACTGAGAAGGAGATGTTGTCGTTCCGGACGCCTTTTCTGATGGAGAGACTGCGGGACTTGGCTGGCTTTATCCTCATCCGGGCCCATGTTAGCAGCTCTTCGAGCCTTTTCAGGAGTCTGGCTGTGCACGCAGCTGTCTGGAGGAGTGTGGTAACGTCATCCATGTAGCTCCGAAGGGCTGGGAGACGTTGGCCTGACTTGGATCTGATGCCTCTGACCATTTGTCTTCCACCGATCAAGATGATCTCAAATGCTGCGGTGAAAAGGATAGGGGAGATGGAACAACCCATTGCTATCCCTTTCTCCAGACGATACCAGCCAGTTGAGATCTCCTGGGTTGTGTAGCAGATGTGGAAGTTGTCAAAGTACCTTGCTACTAGGCTCTGAATGTGTGATGGAATATGGAAGAAGTCGAGCGCAAAGTGGATAAGTTGGTGGGGAACAGACCCATAGGCATTAGCAAGGTCTAGCCAGACCACATGCAGGTCTGATTTGTTCTGCCTTGCCGACTGTATCTGTTCCCAGATCATAGCTGAGTGCTCCACGCAGCCAGGAAAGCCAGGGACACCTGCCTTCTGGCAACTGGTGTCTATGTAGTTGTTTGCCAGAAGGTAGCTGGTCATGCGCTTTGCCATCACCGAAAAGAAGATCTTCCCTTCCACATTCAATAGGGCTATGCCTCTGAATTGGGTGATGTTGCAGGAGTCTTTCTCTTTCGGGATGAAGGTAGTGACTGCTCTGCTCCACACTGGAGGGATGGACAGGGTTCTCCAGGCGGTGCACATTAGTCTCCACAAAAGCTTCAGGGTCCTGGGGCAGTTTTTATAGACGCTATATGGTACGCCATTTGGTCCCGGTGCGGAAGCAGCTCTCGCTCGCTCTACCACTTGCTTGACTTCAAACCATTTGGGAGGAGAGACGTCAAATGGAGAGGTGGGTTCTGGTGGGCGAGGTATGTGCCCTGGTGGTCCGAGAGGGCTCTCCTTTAGACTGTCACTTACCTGGTCTTTGATATGTTCTTCCAGCTCCTGCTCAGAAGTCTGCAGCGTTCCCGATTTCTTTTCCTCCAGCAGGCCTCGGGCGTACTTGAAAGGATCTCGGAAGAAGCTCGCCCTCGCTTTCTCCTTGCGGCTTCTGCGTTTCCTGATCCGTTCGGCTCGCCTCAGGTGGACTAATCTGCATCTGATTTGGCTCCATAGGTTCTGGAGGCCATCCTTCTCCTCCTCCTCCGCTCTCCTCCACGCCTTTCGCAGAAGACGTCGCTCCCTTACCAGCTGCAGGATCTCTCTCTCGCGTCTCCCCATCCCCCTTGGGGAGATATTTTTCTGAGGCATCTCTCCAAATCTTTCCCTGCCTTCCTCATAGATGATATGGCCGAAGATGTTCAGCTTGGATGTTGCGCTGCCCTTTAGGGTGCCCTGGAGGATTGTGTGCAGGGTCTCGTCAAAGCTGCTCCATCCGTCTTTGTCTCTGGCTTTTGGCCATTTGATCCTTGGTTTCCGGGCTGGCTTCTCCGTACTTCCAATGGAGGGCTCCCTGGTTGGTGTTCGGATCTGATGCACCTCTTGTGGGATAGGTTGCGGCTGCTGCGAATCCTGCTGGGAAGGGTGAACTTGATCACTCTCGCCGGATGCAATGACGGCATCAGTAGCACTGTGGTGCTCAACCTGGCTCTGACTCCTCCTTGTCTGACCTGCTTGTGCAGTGCAAGTTTGCATCTGGCTGCCACCGCCGCACTTCATCCTCCCCTGATGGATCCGCAGGCCCTGGTAGGTAGTTGTCTTGTCTTGTATAGATAAATGTCCACTAGCGTTCTCTCAAATCATTTCTCCTCTGTGTTCCCTACAGATAAATGAAGATTTCAAGAGGGTGACAACAGTTAGCCTTGAATTGACACTAATGGCCGAGCTTGACCAGTGCAACCCAAAGCTGATGACCTTAGTCCAGTCAAAGGGAGAAGCTGCTGGACTGAAGATCAAACAGATTAAGGACGTGCTTCTGGAGATATAATTATGGAGAAAAATTACTTTTTTAATTGCAGGTTATTAACAGCCATTTCTTAAGACAAATTGCTATCATTCAAAAAATTACTTGCACAACTTAATTTTACGAATCTAGTCAGCCTAAAAACTTGTGTTCATTTTGACAGCTATTAATTTCATGTTATTTAGAAATGCTCATGATTGCGGTAGCAAAGCTAATTCATTATATGCAAAGTATCATGTTGGATCAACATAATTCTACCTGCCATTGGCATAACTCAAAAAGCTGGATGCAAAATGTTGCCTTGATTTTGTTGTTGGCCCAATGTTTTATTTTGTGTTGTTGTTTCTCAACTTATTTAAAGAACAGTTTCTTTAGACGCTCAGTGGCCTAATGATCTTTTGTAGATCTGTAAAATTTCTACATGGAAACAGGATGGGTTCATTGTTCAGTGATTCTTTGACACTGCGTATTGACCAAGAGAAATTACATGGAATGAAATGAAGACACTCAGATGTATATCCCCATGCCTGCACCTTGTCATGCTGCCTAAATAGCTGAAGTGATGCCAACATGCACCATATGTACAAAAGTATTGGGCCACACCTCTTAATCATTGAATTCAGGTGTGTCATTCAGTCCCATTGCCACAGGTGTATAAAATCAAGCAGCTAGCCATGCAGTCTGCCTTTACAAACATTTTTGAAAGAATGGCTCGTTCTAAAGAGCTCACTTAATTCCAGTGTGGTGCTGTAATAGTAATGTAATAGGATGCCACTGTGGCAACAAGGCAGTTCATGAAATTTCTTCCCTCCTAGATATTTCACCATCAGCTGTACGGGGTATTATTGCAAAGTGGAAGCGTTTAGGAACCACAGCAACTCAGCTACCAGGTGGCAGACCATGTGAAGTTACAGAGCGGGGTCACCAAGTGTTGAGGCACATAGTGCGTAAAATCTAATCTAATCTAATCTAATCTAATCTAATTCCCTTTATTTCAGACCCAGGGGATCCATATCACAGTAAAAAGAAAACAGCACAATAACAAAGAAAAGAAACAAGAAAAATAAAACAAAACTTTCCACTACTGTCTAACATACAGACTTGTTCTCCAGTGACTCCACAGTTTGGAGGAAAATCTGACAGAACTGCGTACAGGGTTAGCCAGAACGGCAATCAAGTCATTTTTTGACTCAGATACCCTACACATAAATCTATACATCAGGTTACGTAGAACAGCAGGGCAGGCAGGTACTCCAACACTGACAAACATATGACTTGCACTGGAGCTTCTTGGGGCTCTCAGCAGCAGCCTCATGCTGTCATTATAGGCCACTTTGAGCTTTCTAATGCTGCCTTGTTTGTACCGACACCAGAGCTGGTAATCTCACTGCACACACTGAGTGCAGTGCCACACAGGTAGAAGTCAGGGAAGGTTGCCTGTCTGTCCTCTCTGGTTCTGACCATCATGATCTTACTCTTTTTAGCATTGTACTTTATATCAAAGTCAGCACCATACTGTGAACATACTTTCAACAGCTGCTGGAGGCCAGCACTATATGGACTAAAGATGACCAAGTCATTGGCATACATAAGGTGATTGATTAATCTGTCACCAACCCAACAGCCTGTACCACATGCATTTAAGAACAGAGACAAATCATTCATATACATGTTAAAAAGAAAAGGAGACAAAATTCCACCCTGGCGGACACCATTGGACACATGAAAGGGGGCAGATGTTACATTCCCCCATCTCACTCTCATGGTCTGATATGAGTACCAGTAAACCAAGATTCTAATTAAAAAACCAGGCACCCCACTTTTAGATAGTTTTAAAAACAATTTCTCATGATTGACACGGTCGAATGCTTTAGAAGCATCAATGAAACACATGAACATTGTGGAATTTTGCCTATTATACTTATCTAAAATTTCCTTTAGCGCAAAAATACATAAGTCAGTGCCATGCTTCCGCTTAAAGCCAAATTGGTTGTCAGAAGTCAGGACATACATCTCAAGCCTACCCAGTAGAACTATCTCCAGCACTTTGGACAGTGCTATTGGTCTATAGTTATCTGAACTATTCACCTTCCCCACTTTATCTTTTATTACTGGTACCAGCACAACAGAGAGCATAGAATCAGGTAACACTCCATGGACAAGAAAATCTGTATAACATAAAGCCACCAGTGGGCACAGTTTCTTACTGGCAAATTTAATATGTTCAGCTGTAATATTATCTCGACCACAGGCCTTATTATCTCTCAACTACAATATTGCTTCGTAGACTTCAGCACATTATACTCAACTTTATGAACTACTACCAGATTACTTTTTACACAGTTTAACAGTTCATAATAATGTTTCCGCCATAACTGTGAAATTTCATCAGGACCACTCACACCATCTATATTAGATGGAAGAGATGTTTTGCAATTATCAATAGTTTTTATTTCTTTCCAGAAGTCATTAACATCATTATTTTGCAACTTCCTTGCCAGTGAATCTGCCCTCATAGTGTTTTCATTTCTTTTGATATAGCGAAGTGCATACTTAAATTTAGCATTAGTGCATTTTTTATTTTCAAACAGAGGGCCATGCCTACTTTTGCCTGACTCAGCCCATTTTTTAAAAGCAGTTCGAGCCTCTGCATGAAGCTCTTCTACATAATCCTTCCAACCTGGCTTAATATTACACGCTTTTGTCCTATGTTTATATAGATGCCCACTTGAGATACCAAGAGACTCCACGATAGCTTCGTAAAGGGAGCATAATTCCTTACAGTGTTGTACATTCTTACACTTCATATCCCGACACAATAAGGCACCTTTTGGAACCATAATATTACCCAGCAAGACATCAGAATGATTGACATACTTATTAAGATCTTTCATTTACAATTTTGACCCTACATCACTGCCATTTTCCACAGGCACCAACACTGGTAAATTGCCTGTGTTCAGCACCATGAAAAAGGGTATGTGGTCCGTAGTAGCCAACTCATAATCAATTTTCATCATATCGATAGAGTCATGGGCATCCACTGTGCGTAGACAATGGTCCAGCCAGGAAGTAGAGTGCCAGGCCTCACTAAGATAAGTATAACTATCATTTGGCAATAATACCTTACTAGACAAAATCAGTCCGCTGTCTGCACAAAACTGAACTAAATGATTACCAAATACAGAACTGGCATCAGTGACATTGGCATTCAAATCACCAACAACATAGATGCAAGTAGAAGGATTGTCCTGGATAAAAGACATGATAAATGCCAATCTACTGAGGTACTCATCCTCATTTTGTATGCACTCATATGGCATATAAACATTCAGAATTATTATTTTCGTATCTTCACAGCACAGCTCAATCCCAATTGCCCAGTCAACTCCCAATCATATAACATTCACCAGCTGGTCATATTTTTTACTCCACATCGTGGCCACGCCCCCTGGAATCCTCCCCCGTAAAACTTTATCACTCAGGTCAGTTGTTGATTCGCCCGCCCCATGAAAGTCACTATGCATAGAATTAAGTCCTTCCAGGTCTTGTTTAGCAAGGAATAAAAGTGGCCAATGAAGGGAAATCTTCATGCTTCAGCTCACCAAGACATTTTGGACAATTCTCTGCTTCCAACTTTGTGGGAACAGTTTGGGGGAGACCCTTTTCTGTTCCAGCATGACTGAGCCCCAGTGCACAAAGCAAGGTCCATAAAGGCATGGCTGGGTAGGTGTAGGTGGCCCAATACTTTTGTCCATATAGTGTATTTGGATTTACAAAACGCTTTTCAAAACCCCACTGGACAAACTCAAAAATGCTCCCGGTGAATCCTTTTTTTTTTTTTTTTTTTTTTTTTTTTTTTTTGTAGTTTCTGAGGTTTCACCTGCAACGCTGGAATCACACATTGCTTGTTTTCATTTGAACCTTTGAAACATCTCCACCCCAAATGAACAGGCCTTTAATATTTGATGTACTTTAAATGTTCTCGCAAGAACATCAAGACAATATTATCGGCTCCAACAACAATTGAGAAAGTAAAGACGGGTGATACGCCACCTGATAAAGACAAAATGAAGAACATACAAAAGTTTTTATTTTATTTTCACCACTCAGGGATTTTATACAGCCTCAAGTATAATACACTTCAGCTAACCTCCAGTGCTTCCAGTGCAATGAGTTAATCATTTGCCAGTTGAAATATAAAATCTTGAGTTTAAACACTTCTGGTCACTGATTACAGCTCGTACTTTCATGCTGTGTTTTTCCAAATAGCTGCACAAAGGACAAAATCAACACCCTCAACATGGCTGATTTTGGAGATATCCTGATAACTATAGGAGATTTTGGATTATTCCAATGGATCCTTCTTCTTGCTCTGGGTTTACCAAATTTTGTTGTCCCACTTCTTTTTGGAAGCTTGGTTTTTATCCAGTTTGACCCAGACCGACACTGTAACACGGACTGGATCCTCAAAGCTGGTCCTAACCTGACCACAGAGGAGCAGCTGAACTTGACGCTGCCCCGGGAGAAGGATGGGAGCTTCAGTAAGTGCCAGATGTTTGTCCCAGTGGACTGGGACATTGACACCATCAGGGAGTACGGACTCAATGAGACCACAGGCTGCCAGAGTGGATGGAAGTATGACAGGACGCTGTTTGAAGCCACCATAGTCACTGATGTGAGTTGGACTGACTGTGGATGTTCTAGGACTGAATTATCCTCAAAAAATGCAGCACACATTGTCTTTGGTTTAATGATCTATTTTTTACAGTTTGATCTTGTTTGTGACAAAGCAAACTTGGTGGAAGTGGCACAAACAATGTTAATGGCCGGTTTTCTGGTTGGTTCTCTCTTGTTTGGACCTTTTGCAGAATCGTAAGTGTGTTCCAGGTGGTAAGAAATTGTGTTTTCTGTCTGTGCTGCATCCACGTGTTCATTATCTCTGTCTCCTCCAGGATTGGTCGCAAACGAGCCACTCAGATTCCAGTGGTAATAATGTTCATATTTACTATAACGACAGGGATATACCCCAACTATTACTTATATACAGCCTCCCAGTTCATGGTGGGGGCTGGAATGGGAGGTTATAAGGTCAACTCTATTGTTCTAGGTACAGTACAATACAATTTTCATGAAATTATTGAGTTTTTGTTTTGTTCATGATCATTGTTTTTTGATTCTGTATCGGACGACTTAATCGGGACAAGATATGCAGCATAATTAATCAAAATCAAAAAGATATATTATTTCTTTGCAGGAACAGTAACACAAGTCATGAAATCATCTGACAGTATAATCACTAGCAAGTCTCGGATAAAATATAAACGTCTACGGTCAGTCATTTGCAAAGGTGGCTCTTCATGCCGCATTAAAAGAATTTTCATGGCTGAAAGCAAAATAAGAGAAAACAAGCCTATCAATGCAACATGTAAATGTAAATTCTTGTGTCTTGAAATATGTAGAGATTACTCTGGTTATGTTGATGTAATTTAAAATTACATGGTTGTCATTTTTTTAACAGATTATTTCAACTCTGTTAGGTTTTAATCTCTTATCCCCCAGTCATTTGGTACAAGCAGCTGTTTAAATGGTTGAGTGTAATTTACACAGAATCAGTTTGGTAGCTAAAATATATTGAGTTTGGTTTCGTTAGAGGGTTAAAAATCACTTACTGTACATTTTCCTTCTTGCAGCCACCGAATGGATTGGGCCGTCCAAGCGATCACTGGGAGCATGTGTGTCTTTGTTATGTGGTGCAGTTGGAGGGTGCACAGGCATTGGCTTGGTCTACTTAATCCGGGACTGGCGATTGGCCCAGCTGATCATAGTAGCACCAATGACTATGGTTTTTATTTATATATGGTGAGGATTTATCCTGTATCTTTTCTGATGACCATGTTTTGGTAAATGGACGTTTGTGTCATTTTCCTGACATGCTGTATGTTCTTGTTGTCTCTGTCAGGTTTATTCCAGAATCAGCCAGATGGTTGATGGACAGAGGAAGGAGACAGGAGGCGGAAAGGCTGATTTTCAAGGCAGCAGCGATTAACAAACGCACTGTTCCAGACTCTCTTCTGGAAGAGGTATTGTAACTTCAGGAGAAATTAACTTTTCTTTCCATTTGTGTTAGAAGTTTATACTTCTTTGTGCAATCTCCTAGTGTATGTTGATATTGCTCCATTCATAGAGATAGTTTGCCCACTTTGAAAATTTTTATATTATTCGACTTACTCAAGTTTGAGTTTGATGATGTGTAGCGGCTTTTACAGCACACTAAAGGAGTAAAGCGTCTGGAGCCTCCAGCCATCCAGCACTCAGTAACAATGAGGAGAAGATGGCACCACTTCTGTCCTTCAGCTGGGGAAAAGTCAAATAATATCGAATTTTTCAAAATGGGTGAACTATCCATTTAAAATAGATACATGTGGCATTTAAAACCTCAGTATATCATCACCATATTAATTATGATACCGTAATAATTGCCATATGCAAATGATTTTATGGCTGAGATGAATATTTCAATTACAGACTGAAGTGAAAAAAAATGTGGAGAAAGGAGGCGTAAGTGTTCTGATCAGATCACCTGTTCTTAGGAAGTTTTTCTTCATACTGGCGTTGGCATGGTAAGTCAAAACTTAATAAATATTAGGTGAAATTAAACCATTTGTGGTATCAAAACTGAAGATTTACACTGTAACTACTGAAAATATCACTTGTTTTTTTGTCATGTTGCAGCACCAAACATAAACTCTTCCAGACATTTTACACATGAACCTTCTCTTTGCTCCGCTCTCTTCCTCTTCTTTGCACTGCATTTTGGTCCGAGTTCAACAACTGGAACCAGCTGTTAATTTTTCTCTCATGGTGCTGCTGTTCACTCAGTCACTGGGAGGATATTTGGTTAATGTTAGCCTTAATGTTCGCAAATGCAATTCACATGAAAACTAAAGAGTGAAACTCCAAGGAAACTCTAACTGAAATAGCCAGCTAACAACCCACTATGACATCAAACATAACTACACATCCAAGAATGTGCCTGCCTGTGTACAGTTTAACCAGGTACTGGGTCTTTATTGTGATTATAAAAGCATATTGATTAGAGGAGCTTTCATGAAACATAAACAGGATGGCACTGCCTGCTCTTGAGAAAAAAGTATAGTTATTTCAGTGCTTTTACTACTGACATTAGTCTATAAGTTGTATAATAAGTGTGAGGATCATCATCTATTAAAAAATAATAGCCTCTGCATCAGAATGTTTTACACCTTTTTACGCTTTTGTACACCACCACAGTGGATTTGAAATGCAGTAATCAAGATGTAATTTAGGTGCAGATTTTCAGCTTTAATTTAAGGGGCTGAACCAAAATATGGCATTAACCTTTTAGGAATTAGAGCCAGTTTTATACATCGTCACCCCTTTTTCAGAGGCTCAACTTAGACAAACTATACATAACTAACTATAATTATAAGGATTATATTGAATATTTGAAGGGAAATCCTTTGCAGTCTGGAACCTGAAGTCTGGAACCCTTGAACCCGTGGACAGTATCACCAAATACTGAGTTTCCTTCCTTGTGATGCTCTGCTAAGCCTTTACTGCAGCTGGCCTCAGCTGCTGCTTGTTTGTGGGTCTTTCGACCTTCAGTTTGGTCTTCAGCAGAATCTGAGCAGACAGTACAGCCCTATGAACATCAGAATTTATCCTGCTACTTCCATCAGCAGTCACATCATCAATAAACACTAATAGATGTTTTTTTTTTGCAAAGTCTAATCTGCCCTTCCTGTTCTTGAGTGACACCAGTGGTTTGCACCTTGCTGTAGACCCATTTTCTCGCAAACGTCTCGACTGTAGATTTGGACAATGACACACCTACATCCTCCAGAGTGTTTTTGACTTCCCCAGATGTTGTGAACGGGTTTTTCTTCACCAATTCTTTGGTCATCCACTTTAGATGTCTGCTGTGATCTTCCAGGCCTTTTGGTGTTGCTGAGCTTATCGGTGCATTCCTTCTTTTTCAGGATAGACCAAACTGTTGATTTGGCAACTCCTAAAGTTGTTGCTATCTGTCTGAAAGATTTTTTTTTTTTTTTTTTGGAGCCTAATGATGGCCTCCCTCACCTGCATAGACACCTCTTTGGATTGCATATTGAGGGTTCTGATAAACAGCTACCAAATACAAACGCAAACACTTGGAATGAACTCCAGACCTTTTATTTTCTTAATTTGTCATGGAATAACAAAGGAAAAGGCCACACCTGGACATGAAACTGCTTTGTGTACAAGGGCAAAAGTATGAATATTATGTCACTGTCCAAATACTTATGGACCTAACGGTATTATAGAAGACCACCACATCATGTCATACTCATCTCTGGTTGACTACTTTTTTCTGTTGTTGTCAATCTAAGGTTTTCATTGACTCTTACCTACTACTGCCTGTCATTCAATGCGGGAAGATTCGGCTTAGACATCTTCTTGACACAGGCTTTGTTTTGTGGTATTGAAATACCAGCCAATCTGCTCTGCATCTGGGTGTTAGACGTTTTGGGGAGGAAAGTATCCCTCATCTCAACACTTGTAATTGGAGGGCTCTGCTGCATGCTTACCCTAGCAGTTGAAGGTAAGGCATTTAGCATAATTTAGTCAGCAAAGTGGCTATTTTATATTTTTACTGTATTTATCACCATATCTTCTGATTTCAGGAAATTCCACTGCTGTCACATGTTTAGTTACTGCAGCACGTTTTTTCGTCCTTGCCGGTATATCCATGTGCAACGTCTACGTGCAGGAGTTGTTCCCAACATCTGTCAGGTTTGTGCTGAAACCTCATGTTTGGCTTTTCATCCTCATTTGAACGACGCAGATCTAGGTGAAACAGCATTTGAAAATACTTTTCATGATTTGTCTGATCCTAGTGGGTAAGAAGGATGGAACTCCAAAAATTAAACAATCACTTGATACATTGTGAAAAATAGTGACAAAACTGTAACTGATTTTGGAGGTGCCCCGGTGGCTCACTGGATAAACCTGTGTTATTGCAGTGTCCTGGGTCATTTGTTGCATGCTGTCCCCACTCTCTCCCCTACTTTTCCTCTCCCTCTTTACTGTGACTGTCAAATAAAGCAGAAATACCCAAAAAATAGTCTTTAAACAAAAAAAAAAAAGTGTAACTGATTTTATAATTTCACAGGGCTACTTGTAATGCAGGTGCCCTGCTGGCCCTGTTGGTGGTGCTAGAGGGAAGGTCATGGGGTCACCAAAATTGCCAGGTTTCATCCTCTGGGCAACATGAATGTTTTCATTAAAATTCATGGAAAAGCAAAAGCTTTTTTGATATATTAGTGTGCAACATTAACAATTTCACCTGTTTATGGCGCTAGACAGAAGGTCATAGTTTCACCAAAAGGAGCAGATTTCATCCTCAAGCCAACATGACTGTTGTCACCAAAGTTCATGGTGAGCCACAGAAAAGACTGATTATCAGACCAGACCTGTTTTTATTAAAATGATTTATGATTTAGGGACGAATTTATTAAATCATTTATACTTTTATCACTTCTTTAATAGTTTATCAGCTTTATTTAGTTTTTGTGAATTCCACCCAGTCGGCTCCCAGTGGGTGACTTGCCACAGTGGCTAATGAGTGCCTGAAGTTGAGATAATCACAAGAAAACATTGAAAGCATGATTACCATGTTATAAAACTTACAAGACACTTTGAGTTGTCCTATGTGGCAGCCTCCATCCATCTGGTTTTCAGTGGTCCGGAAGCACCGTTGCACTAAACTGAATAAATTATATACCTCATCCTCTTTCAGACAAACAGCCACAGGATTAGGGGCTGTTTCAGCAAAAATAGGCGGGCTGCTGGCTCCAGTGCTCAACATGCTGGTCATGTACCACTGGGCCATACCTGCTGCTGTCTATGGCAGCCTCTTACTGGTCAGCGGGGCTCTGGTCCTCCTGCCTCCTGAGACTCAACACGCAGAGCTACCCGATTCAATTCATGAGGCTGAAGGCAACAGGTAACAACAGCAAATAAGTTGTTTAAATCCATCAGACACACGTCTATCTATCACATCTTTTTGTTGACATTGCGGTGTAAATTTAATTCTGTGTTTATTACTGAGGTTGTAGTTTGCAGAGGTCTTGTACTGGACTACATTATATTGAGAGGTGTTTCTAATTTTTTGTCCTCCCAATTTATATACATGAGAGGGGACAGAATAGTGGAAATACCTCTCAATAAAATGCAGTCAAGTCCAACAGCAGCACTAACTAAGAGTTCATTCAATTCAATAGAATTGAATGAACTCTTTTCAATAGAATTGAATGAACACCTCTATTGCTGTTGTGTGTGTGTGTGTGTGTGTGTGTGTGTGTGTGTGTGTGTGTGTGTGTGTGTGTGTGTATTATTTCAAGAACTGTACCTCTCATCTATCCTTTTTATTTTCCAGAAATATAACCTCCATGAGCAAACCAAGAGTCCCAGAGGTGGACAGCTCTCTATATCAACAATCAACCAAATTGTAAAAATACATCTGGGGGTTTATTCTTATTTTTATTCTTGTGTTTGCCACAGCCAGTACATTTTATCATTTGTGTAAAATATCACTGATTGTAGACTATGTCAGTCAAAATGAATAATGTTTTTGACCTCAGTATCAATGTGCATGTTCGCTAAAACTACACATCAGATTAATTTTTTTCTTTCTTTCTTTTTTTTTTTTATGTCGAACAATGCCTTGTAGAGCCATTACTCTTACTTTATATGGATGTTGATCCCTTCATGAATACAAACCAGTAAACTACAGTTGGGGCTGTTTCTTGTTTGTCAGTGCTGGTAGTTTATCAGGACAAGGGGAAATCTTGAAGTTGTGTTTTTGATAAATGTCAGATTTTATTATAGTGATTTATCAACACATGTTGAACAAATGTTCTGTTTTGTTTTTTACATTAGCATATTTAAAAGTGAATTGTCTATATATTTTTTTTTAATTTTTTTTTTTTTTTACAAATATTTCCAAGTACAGGGTGACCCAAAAAAAATGGGAATTTTTGAAGTGCGTATTGGCAGATATGAGCAAGTGGCAGCACAATTTTTAAAAAATGAAAATTCCATCATTGTTTCTTAAATGGCATGTTTTCAGGTTTCAATTACTATGAATAAAATATTTTTCTTCCATCACTCTTGGTTTTATTGGATTGTTAAAAAGTTCCCGTTTTTTTGGGTCACCCTGTATTTCATTGCACCTATTTATTACCCATACACCAATTTATCACTTATCCATTCAGTCATCAACTCTCAATATATATGATTACTTTTGGTGAAATAGTAACAACATATAAACAAGGCATTTCTTGATAATCAGTTTCATTAAAAAAATTACCCTTATTCCCAATACATAAAAAGCTATCTGTGAGTGTGTTTCTTTCATTTTCTCATGAATTGTTCAATTGATTAAAATCAAACTTTTTCTACACATATTAGAAACAACACTATTTAGTGCATGAATAATTTTGGTTTTGTAGGTAAAATGTAAAGATAAATTAATAAAAATCAATTAAACTCATAGTGGTTCTTCATACTCATGCATACAGTTGAGTAAACAAACATTATGGCTACTCTGTTCCTGCATAATATCACATAACACACACACAGTAACACCATTACCCAAGCAAGTCATCCATCCAGCTGTTGTTTGTGGCTGTATTTTCTGTTGCCTGGTCAAGATTAGTGTTTACAGATCCTATAAGACTCTGCATCAATGGATTTGCATGGCTTGGGTCAGAAACTGGTGCTGCTGCTAGTTCTGATGTAAATATATCATCAACAAACAGATTGCTCTGAACTAAAGGGGAAGCAACAGGCGATGTGTCCAAACCAAGGAAATCACCCTGTGCGCTGGAACTGGCTTGACTGCACGGCTGAACTGTAAAAACATCTGCACCCCCTGAGAGGTCACCAAACCCAAAGATATCGTCGGGGAAAGCAGCAGGCAACTTATGGTCTGAGGAAGAGTCAGCTACACCTTCATCAAAAACATTAATACTGGGTGTCTGAGCGAGAAAACTGCCCTCTGAGGTGAAAATGTCAAAGTCAGCTCCTTGTTCTTTGATAGGGGCATTTGTGCTGAAATTCAGTGGATTTGGGGTTTGGTTCTCCTCTTGTGCCGCCTCAGGGAAAACGAGCTGATCTGTGATGCCAGTTATCTCTTGATTTTCAGATGATATCAACTGGGAGTCAAGTATGGTAAGGGTTTCATCGGGGGCATCTGCAGAAATCATGTCACTGCTTGATGAAGCTGCAGGTGTTGGATCAGCAGCAGTGTTTGCAGAAATCCTCTCCTGGGAATCGGGTGGACCAAAGAGATTTGAGGAATCTTGGGGAGTCTTGTGGTTTAGATCGAAAACTATTCCGTCACAAAGGTTTCCTCCTCCTAATTCTGGCTCTTGACACATTTCACTTGCCTTTTGGACAGAGTTATCTGTATCGACCTGAGTAATCAATGGCTCAACGGGAGCAGGACTGATGCTATTTCCAACAGTATTATCCTTCAATCCATCATCCCAAATTTCTTCACCTTCATCTTTCTCACTTTTTAGCTGATTCTCAGGTATTTGGTTCACTGTTTGCACGGCAGCAGGAAGATCCTTCGAGTTGGCCATGCCAGTATCAATGAGAGACAGGCTCTTAGTAACTTCACTTTTTTGTAAAAACGATTCTTGATTACCAGATGGATTCATATCAATTTGTGGAGGAGCTGTTGAATTTGGTTCCACAACAGTTAGGTTATCATTGAATGAAGAGTTAAGCAGGTCGCATGGCTCTGTTGGTTTACTTTTGTGATTATTCAGTGTGTTGGGGTCCGTAGAATGTAAGTTGTCCTTTACATTGCCCACAGCTTCTTCTTGTGGAGGTTGGACTTTAGATGTTTCCTTATCCTTTGGTTCTCTGGTGTTGTCCTCAGCTTGAACATGTCCTGCATCTTTTCTTTCCTCTTGCACGTCTGATCTCTTGGCGTCGTCAGTCTTCTCTGACGATGACTGAAACAGTTTCCCCAGGAGTCCACCGCCGGGTTTGACCTCTGGTTTCTTGTCATCCTTCAGTTCGGCCTTGTTTGCCTTTTCATTTCCACTTGACGTAAAGAGCTTCGAGAATGGACTCTTTCCCTTGGACCACGATCCCAGTTTGACTTTTGCCCTGTCGGTTTGTTTACCAGAAGTCTTCAGAGAATTCGATTTTTCAGCATCCTTCTTTTGGCTGGCATTATTTCCTTCCTCTTTTGCAGTATCATTCTTTTCAAACTGATTTTTATTTTCTTCAGGACTGTCCTCGTCTTTAGCGACACATTCTGCTTGGCATTGCATTGTAATAGGATTTTCTGAGACGTATTGATTTGCTGAGTTTGTTGGAATAACATCTGGTTTCTTGGATGGTTCTTGGTGAATCAGTACTTCTTCAATTAAATCACCTTCCTTTGTAGTTTGCAACTCATCACATGTGGAGTTCTCTGACAGCCCATTTGGAGTTGTGTGACTGTTTTTGTCATCAATCTGTGGTGTCTCTTGACTGGTTTCCTCTTTCACATGCTCTGGGTTTGATGTATTGTTTGTTTTTCCATCGCATCTATATTCATTGGGATTTGGCACCACCTCACTTTTGATCTCTTCTTCTTTCCTGAACTCAGATGACAAATGTTCATAGTCATTGTTTTGGCTGATGTCTTTGACTTCATTAGGTGTATTTACTGGTTGCTGCTCACTGTGTTCTTCATTCCCTGCTTCTTGAACATCAACATTTGATGCAAACCGCACCGACTTCTTAGCTTTACTTATAGAAGCTCTGTCCACATTAGACACTGACTTTTTTGGTGTAGTAACACCTTTTTCTCTGCAGTGTGAAGAAAAATCACCTGCTGCCAGAGTGATGCTGTCTTGGAAGACTGTTGTTTTGGGTGAAGCGCTCCCAGGATTTGTTTCCTTTAGAGACAATTTCTCAGCTGAGTTGATGCCTTTTGTTTTTGCTTGTTCTTTGAGACTTGAAAGGAAGGGGCTTGACACCCTCTTCACTCTCTCCACTTTCTCCACTTTCTTTTCTTCTCCTTCACTGATCTTTAATTGGCTCTTCTCAGTGTGATGATGCTCTGATATGCTCATATTAAATTTAGCAGCTTTGTCTATGACATGTATCTTATTTTTCTGGGCTGGTGTGTATGTCTGCAATGCTGAACTAGTCCCTGTAAGCTTTTTCTGTGGTGGCCACGTCATTTTCAGTTTGCCCCTAATGTCAGAGCCGGTGTTACACACAGAATCTTTAACAGGTCTCTTTGCATCAAACATCCCAGCAGAGGACTCTCCTGAACCATCAAACCTATTTAAATTGCCCTTTGTTGTTTTTGGGGTCAATATGGCATTTGGTACATCCATTTTTTCATTTTTCTGAGTCCAGCGGTCTTTATGTTGTTTGTGCCCAAATCCCTCATCGTAATTTCCTTTTCTTTTAAAGAGTTGCTGGTAGTGAGAGATGCAGTAGAACTCTCCATAAAGAGATGAATAGTTGTGAATGCTGCAATAAAATAAAACAAAGCCTTGTGATATTAGACAGAATTCTAAATTGAGTGTTTCATTTCATTTGTCATTGGATTCGTCATTTAGAATAGATCAGCAGCTGTGAATGATTTGAATGCACTGATTGGAAAAAAAAAAATGTATGAGATTTCAAATATCCTCCCTTAAACCTTTTTATTCACAAATTCCAGCATTATCATTCATCATGATGCTGAGTCCTTAGCTTTGTTGTAAATACTCGTTTTGAATTTTTGAGTTTTATTATAGGCACTGTAAACGTTGATCTCACCTGAGCTTCTTCGTACAATGTTTACAGCAGAAACAGTTGTTGTGCAGGACCACGTTATTGGCCACCATTTTTTCCATGGGGTAGATAGGTGACAAACAGGCAGAACACATTTCCTTGGCAGGTGACTGGAACTGAGATGATGACAATACATTTTGTTCAGTTTTGGGTTTTAGAAATAACCTGAGTAGGAATTTTTCTGTTACTGACCAATGAAATATAATAATAACACTTTCACAGGTATTCACTGGCACCTGTGAGCTGCTTTCTGTGAGCATGTTTATTTATCTCCAGTGGTCATTTAAAGCAATTATATTTCTCAGGAAAAAATAGAATATGACAGAAGAGACATTGCTGCATTTCCATGCTTGTGCATTAATCAAGAAGGTGGAGGAATCGAGTCAGCTGTGCCATCATGCTGTTGTCGTACAATATCAGCCATCTAGTAGATTTGCTCCTCAGTACCTTCAGGCATGAGCAGTGCCAATGTCTCATCTATTCTGTGCTGCTCTATTATCATTTGAATAGTGATACATTTCTCCAAATGGCTGGTGATTCCCTTAGAGCTTAAAGCAAGAATGACATCACAATAATACACGTAATATTACACGTAGACAATAAATAAGCAACGTAAACAATATATGTAAACTAAATATATATATATATATATACACACACACACACACACACACACACACACACACACATATATATATATATATATATATATATATATATACACCTCATGAGGCAACTAAAGGCAGATGCCAGATTTGGATTTACATCTTACACTGCACTGTAATTTTTTTGTCACCTGTTTTATTTGCCTTATTCTGGATTAACTTATTTTACAATTTAAATTCTCATAATTTAAATGTCTTGTATTTTTCTTCAGTTGTATTTAAATGTCTTTTCACTACCTTATATTTGCTTTTATGTTTTATGTAAAGCACACTGACATTGCATTGTTGTGGATATGTGCTATATAAATAAACTTGCCTTGCCTTGCCTTACTAATAGTGCAGTAATGCAATAATGCAATAACACCAGAATTTCAGCCAGGGCCTTAAAGCAGTTGTGTTAAGTATTAATTTGCTAAGATGTCATGTCATCTTTGTTGCATAGTAAAATTTTACCTATTTCTCATTATGCGCCCAACTGGAATCCCATTAGTGCCCCTTAGAGGTTCTCAAACCTCAGTTTGAAAACCACTGCTTTAGACTTTTAGTAAATAACAACAATCATTGTAAGGTGCTGTCTGAAGATTTCTGTCTTTGTCAATAATACTGTACTTACAGTTTAAAATTTGTGAAATAGCAACAGGGAACCAATGTAAAAACAAACAATTTCTTTCAGCCACGTCTTTTAATCTGTCATTTATTTGACCATTTACACAACAGAACATAATTAACTATTGCTTAACTTTAATAAAAGCATTTAACATTTCACTATGTGGTTACAGTATAAAATTTGTAAGACAAATCTTTTTTTTTTTTTAATTAAAAGTCAACATTGTTATGCTTCCATTAGATCAGTTATTCTTATGACAAAACTAACAAAACTTTTTCATTGAAAACATGATGTGAAATACATAAAAGGAATAATTTGTGATCTAAAATATAAGGAAAAGTGTCATTTTAGTGCTTTTCTGGTGGTTGGCTAAATGTTACAAACACTGTCCCATCCTCCTTGGTTTTATTCAACACATTTTCTACAAAAGGGCGACCAGATCTTCGCATCAAGGGGGATGTCATTACTTCATATCTGGCTGGACTGCCAACGACTTCAAACAACGCAGACGTTTTGCTCTCAGACTGCTTGGTGACGAATGTTGAAGTCTTAGATGAAACAAATACGTTGCCAAAGCCATCCGTCTCCTCATATGTTTCACTGACAGTCTTTGTGCCAATTATTCCAACAGGAGCCTCTGGAACAGTTTTCACCTCAAGAACACTAACTTTGCGTTGTGCTGGATTGTGAAAATTGTTTGTGGGCTCAGCAGCAGCAGACGCCTGGCTTTGATGACTGTTTGCACCACGGCAACTCTGAGAATTTGCCTCTGTCTCTGGTTTGAATGTTGTGACGGATGATGTTGGTGGTTCTGTAGGCTTTCTGGCAGCAGAGTGAATGGAGATGAATGACGGGGAGGATTGGGAACTGCTCTGTCTGATTAGAGGCTTGTTGTGTCCTTGTCTGGCAGTACCCTCTGGTTGTTTTGAAGGACTTGAAGCTGAAACTTCTTTCACATTCCCTTCAGTTGTCTCTTTAATTTGATCTGGTTTGGCCTTGCTCGACACAATACTGATTTTCCTGATGTTGTTGGCAGGGTGACAGCTTTGCTCAGATTTCAAAGACTCGTCAAAAAGTCCCGACAAGCCTGCGATGTCAGCCTCAGATTTCAGATTGGAGACAGAGTATAAAGCCTTTTTAATGGCCTCCTCAATGTCAAGGAGTTTAGCTAATGTCTGTTCCTTCAGATTTATAATTTCCTTGCTTGCCTTTTCCAGATCTTCAAATGCCGTGTCAACTGAGGAGATGCTTTCTAGATCATCGTCCCGTGTCTGTACTTCAACCTTCTTTTCCCCTTTTTTATTACTTTGCTTAGCATTTCTACTTGGTGCAACTATCCAAGCAGGGACATTTTCAAATAATGTCTTCAAGGAGCTAACGTCTACATTGCTGGTCTCTCCCTCTATCTCTTGTACTTGAGACAGGATTACCTTGAGTTCCTCTCGTTTCCGTAAATTTTCAAAGATCTCCATGGCTGCCTTCACATTTCCTTTCATGATCTCCTCCTTGTGTACAGAGAGCCTCTGTCGTCGCTCCTCATCTGTCTCCTTTTCCTTCTTCTTTCTGAAAACAACTTTATCCTCTGTTTTTTGTTCTTTGTTGTGGTCATTTTGGCGCATAGGACACGCATCAACTGGAATGTCGATTGCAGACTTTTGGAATTCATTGTTGTTCTGCTGTTTTTGGGGAGTGTTGGGATTTGGTTTCTGTTGATGTGCAAGGATGTTCTTGGTTTGTTTTTGCTGGCTAACCTCTTCATTTACTACTTTTACCTTACTGGACAAAGCGGGAACAACTTTGTTCACAGCATCTCTTTCCTTTCTGTCAAAGTTTTGTATAGCAGCCCTCAAGCTCATGTTCATTTCATGTTTATTATCTTCTGCATAACTCTGAAGGCACATCTGTATCTCCTCAGCTGCATTGATTTTCTTTATCACATTTCTGTCCATTTCCATTTCAGTGCAGTTTGAGGTCATTAAAGTCCTATCGACTTGGGTTTCATTGGTATCCTGGGTGTTATGTGAGCCTCGCATTGCCTCTTCAGTTGCTTTTTGATGGGAAGTTTTGTGTAAGGTCTCTTTGTGGTCTCTACTTATTTTGCTGTATTTTTGGTTTTCTTGTGGTTTCTGTGAAGACAAACTAGGAGGCTGTTTGCTTTGTTTCAGCTTTGGAGAAATCACAGGGCTTTTCATGCTGTCTTTAATGGGGCAAGGGACTTCAGAAGCAGGAGGTAGCAGAATATTCTTTTCATCAGCAACTGCTGGTTTTGTCCAATGTGGCTTGGGTGGTAAAGCTGGCTTCTGGTCCTGTGGGATCTCACTTGTCTTTTGAGAACTGGATGATTTAGAGTTTCCATTTGCAATTGCTACAGGGCTGGTTGTTGAATTCTGTGTTGTAATGGATGGGGGCTCTTCACAAGTTACTGAAATCGAAGGAGATAATTCAGTGTCAGATGGAGGCACAGATACCACAACACACTGCTTGTGAACAGTCTTGCTCCTCCCTGAACAAGCTCTGCCTGAATTCCTGTATATCATTGCAGCCTTAAAGTCTCCTCTGGATACATTTACACTAGACTTCTCAAGAGATTGTAGAGCTAACTGCATGTTACCTCTTATAATGTCCTCTTTATCGAGGGTCTTTTGCTCTGATGCTGCACTCTGCAGAGACTTTATTGCTGCCTTCACATCTCCTCTGATCACTTCTCCTTCTGTCTGTTCCTCTGATGTCTTAACATTACACTCAGAGTTTACAAAAGGTGGCAGTGAGTCTGGTGTACAATTATTCCCTATAACTGCACTACAGGGTGATATTTCACCCTGTTGGCAAGCCTCATATGTAATATGGCTTTCCTGATCTTTCACTGCATCACTGACCTTTGGATAAGTCGTGATTTGCTGGCATCTGGAGGAGGATGAAGACGTACACTGCTGCACCGTTGAGCAGCTTTCCTCTTGTGCTGAGACATTCAGGTTGTATATTTTTCCTGGAACAATGGCTTCACGCTCCACGCGCATGCTTTGCATCTTTGCCATTTCAAGGGACTTTTTAGCTGCTTTCACATCTCCAGATATAATTTCCTCTTTCTGAGCTTGGTTTCCCTCTGTTTCAGGACCTTGTGCCGACAAGTCCATGTCATAGATAGTTCCAGGTTTGATGACCTCCCGCTCCACATACATACTATGTTGCTTTGCCCGTTCTAATGACTGCATTGTTGCCTTGATGTCACCAGCCACAACCTCCTCTTTTTCTACTGTTATTGGTTGCCTTGCTGCAAGCTGTTGCTTCGCTGATGAGATGTCCCCACGGATTATTTCTTCCTTTGGGACACAGCTTTCAACGTTGAAAGAGCACTCTGATGCAAAAACTTTTTTGGTGTTCTTTACATCCCCTGGTAAAACATCAGAAATGGTTCGCTCCACATGCTCTTTTTGCTGATAGAGACTTTTCTTTGCCTCTTTCACATCTCCCTGGACTATTTCAGTGTGCTCCTTAGCCAAAAGACTGTCAACATCATCTTCATCTCCTGATTCCTCAGTATGAAGACTCTTCAGGTATTGTAGATCTCCTTTCTCAATGCAACTTTTATACAAGTTTACATTCCCCTTTTCCTTTTCATCTATTCTGCAGGAGGATGCAGTGCATTGGTTATTGGCAGTAGCTAAAAGATTTCCAATAGTAGACTTAACATCTCCCCTTTCAATGTCTTGACTCTCAATTTTGGTTTCGCAGTGGCAGATGAGTGAGTAAACTGACATCTCTGCTTGTCCCCCTGCAGACTCTTGCATTATGATTCCTCTTTTCAAATGTTTATACTGAACAAGCAGGCTATCAATCGTCTGAGCAATGTTTTGTATTCTTGGATCCCTATCTTGACTAATGGGTGAGGTTGACTGATGGATTGGGAGTTCTACTACTGTGGTGTTTATTTTACCCTTCTCCACCTCTCTGAGAAGAGAAATCTGGGGCTTTAGAGTTGGTTTGCATAATAGTTGTAACATGATGTTACGGATGTTACCCTCCGTAACCTCCTCCTTCTGGATTTGCAGGCCCTCTTGGCTGTCAAGCTGATATTTTGCCATGTTAACATTCCTATTCTCATTTGCTTCTATTATAATGCCACTCGAATGGATAAAGGTGTGTTGATACAGATAGGATAGAGTGTCAGCAATACTGTTGACAGTGATTTTGTCCAGAGGTGTGGTTTCAAACAACCATGTGGTGCTCTTCACATCAGCTTTAGGTATGTCCTCCTCAACACCTTGCACTGAGGCATCATCTGGCTCCTTGATCTTGTCCAGTGGCTGTGATTCAAACAGCCAAGTGCAGCGTTTCACATCTCCTTTCTGGGTGTCTTCCCGATGGACAGTATTTACTGTTCCTTGCTCCTGAGATTCCCCTTTCAGACTGTCAATGGGCTGATTCTCAAAGAGCCAGGTGGAGGTCCGGACATCACCTTGCTGAACATCAGTGACACTAACCATTCTCACAAACTGCTTGTGAGATTCCTCAGATTCAAATATCTGTTTGTTCAGCTGTACATTACTGCTTCCAAAGTCCTCTACAACCCTGACAGAGGACTCATCTCGGCTAACGAGTGTGTCCAGAGGTTGTGTCTCAAACTTCCACCTGGCAGATTTGACATCTCCTTTCTTGACATCTTCTTGAGTGACAGCTCGGATCACATAAACCTCATTTTCTGCCTTGATGGCATCAAGCGGCTTGGTTTCAAACATCCACCTAGCTCCTTTCACATTGCCACTCATTATTTCCTCTTTCTTCACAGTAGTTACCTCATGAAACTGTCCCTCCTTGTCTCTGATGGCATACAGTGGCTGAGACTCAAACATCATGGTGCTTGACTTCACGTCAACATTGGTCACAGGCTTTTCCACACAGACGAATTCCTCTTCAAGAGGTTGATCATGGATCTTGTCAAGTGAGAAGGTTTCGAATATGAACTTCTTGTTGTGTACATCACCACCCTCAACATCACTAACTCTGTGAATGTTTGTGTCGTCATTGTCCTTATCATTGATCATGTTGATGGGACGGTTCTCAAACAGCCAAGTGAATTTATGAACTGATCCCTTCTGAATGTGCTCATCTTGGCTCTGTTCATCAGAGGCTGTCACCATTTCGCATCCTATTTCATCAAGGGACTGGGATTCAAAAAGTTCTTTGACTCGTGAGACATCTCCTGACTGGACATCAACCTGGCTGACATATCTCACATCTTGTTCTGCATTTGAATCCTTTCGTATTCTATCCAAAGTTTCTGTCTCAAATAGACGTTTGACTGTTTGGACCCCAACCTCTGATTTAACAGAATCCTGCATGGTGCTGCATAACTTCAAATTATGCTCCTCAGTGTCTTTAATGCTGTCTAGAGGCTGTGATTCAAAAAGCCAGGTGAAGGACTTGACATTCGTGTTTTCAATGGTTTCTTTATCATGCACTTTCTCGGATTTGTCATACAAAATGTCCATGGGTTGTGTCTCAAATAACCACTTGCAGGTCTTGACATCACCTTTATGAGACTCCTCCTGTTGTGCAGAGGAGTTTTGCTCTGTCTGGTTGAACTTGGAATGGATCCCATCTATTGTCTGTGTCTCAAAGAGCCACTTTGCCATCTTAACATCGCCCATTGTATCCTCCTGTCTGGTAATGCCTTTGATTACCTCAACATTTCCTTCTCCCTCTGCAAACTGGTCTAGAGGCTTGGTCTCAAACATCCACTTGTAGTTTTGGACATTCCCTTTGATGAACTCCTCTCGGCTGACTGTTGTGACCTTATGGAGGTTTCCAGAGGAGTCTTTTATGGCATATAAAGGCGTTGTCTCAAACAATGCTGTGTTACCTCTCACATTTCCTCCAGTGATATCAATTTCCTTCCTCTCATCAGTCTCCTCATGAGAATTAGAAATCTTGCTTAGAGGGATTGTTTCAAAAAGATGTTTGAATGAATTTACATCACCTTTTTCAATATCTTGTTCTCTGACTAAGGGGCTCAGTTTTGTACAGTAGTTCTCGAATATTTGCTTTTTGTCTTTTACTTCTCCTTGCTCCTCAGCTGAGAGGGTAATTTTCTTCAAACGTCCAACTTCGTAGCTGTCAGTAAGGGTCTCAATGGGTTGAGTTTCAAACAGCCACAGGGAAGTCTTGACATCACCCCTAAGTATTTCTTCCTTTTCTAAAGCACTTTCTGTGGAGTCTCCTTTCAATGCTGCCAAGGGCTGTGTTTCAAATAGCTTCCTTTTGTTCCCAACGTCAGCCTCTCCTGCGTAGTCAGCGACAGTTGCTTCAAACCCTTGCACTTCCGTGCCCTCTTGTATTGTGCTAAATGGCTGAGTTTCAAACATCCACCTCTTTCTATCCACTCCACCTCTCTGGCCCTCTTCCAGTGATATACCCCGAATAATTTTCACTCCATCAGTTCCCTTATTGATGATGTCCAAAGGCTGGGTTTCAAACAGCCAACGTGCAGTGCTGATGTTACTGCTTTGGATCTCCTCCCTGCAAATGGACTTAATCTCATGGATGTTACCACTGTTGTCTCTGATGGCACAGCAAGGTTCTGCCTGGAAGAGTTTCACAGTCTTCTTGACATCTCCCTTCTGCTCCTGAAGCTCAGACTTTAGTTTCAGGAAGTTACGGTCTTCAATGGAGTCGCAGCGCCCTAAGTCGCCCAGCGGTCTAGTCTCAAAAAGCAGCCGAGCCCCTTGCACGTCACCTGTCTGGATGGGTTCTTTCAGCACTGCTTCAACCAGTTCACCTTCTTCTCTTTTTAGTTTGTTTAGGGAATCTAAGGGCTGTGTCTCAAACAGCCACGTTGATGTTCGGACGTCACCTCTGACAGAAATCTGCCTCTCAGCAATTGCCCCAGAACTTTGTTGAGGACTCTCAATGTGCTCGAACATGGAAGACGTTCCTCTGACATCTCCACCTTTTAAGTCTTCCTCATCCAGCAGCTTCTTGGTTGCATGAGGATCCCCAATATTGTCCAGGGTCCAGTTCTCAAAGATCCACCTCATGGACTGCACTTCACCCTGATAGGCTGCATCTGCCGCCTGAGTGGTTTCTGACTGCACCACCTCCATCAGCTCATCATCCACAACATGATCGAGACTGGCCCGCAGATCTGGGTGAATGTGTTTAAAAAGCCTCTTCAGCTCACTTTTTTGCCTTTGCTGGTAGAACGCTGAGAAGGTTTCTTTAGGTGGAGGCATAGGGAGGCTGCTTAATGACGAGGGCCCTTCATAGTCAAGGGGTCTGGGTGGGACTTGGGGAGGTGGGGGGAGAGGCAGGTCGTCCTCATCATGAGCTGGTCCTGAAACTGTGATTTGTCTGGTTACATCAGCCATCTTGAAATGAAAAACAGAGATGGGAATGATACTGTCAGTATTTAGCAAACAAAAACAGAATTAGTTATAGGGTATATAAAAATGTTAGATTGACATGCACTTAGTGAGTGAAACCATACTTTACCTTTTTTTGTCCTCGCCTTGTGTTTTCCACAGCAAACCATCGTCTCTCACACCAGGGTTAGCAAAACACTTCAGAACAGTTAGTTGGCAAACACTGTACAAATCTATACCTATTCATTACGTTTTGAGTGTGGCAAGGAAAGGGAATTTATGTTAGTTTCTAATTTACTATTCAAAATTCTCTCCACAAAGCCATATAAAGAGGTATAAATTATACAGTAGACAGAGACTGACTGATTTTCCAAATTATTTGTTGGATAGTAATGATGATCTGCCTTAGATGTGTTTTGATTATGTGATCCTCTGAAACTGTGATATCTAAAGTAATGCAAGAAACATAAAAACTTAGTAGTAACTGCGTGCTTTTACACCCTCCATGATCCTGCCCTGTCAATAGCATTGTGCTATATCATTTTAATTTATAATGTTCCTTACTTCACATATAAATTTGCTTCAGTATGCATAAATCGGGGACTTTAATATCAGCCATGACATAAATGAATAAAATGTATTTGTCCATTGTAATTACACTTTTTTTTTTTTTTTTTTAGAAAAGAACATGTGTTGAGTCTTTACCTTGATTTGGAAAAATAAATAATTTATCGGAAACTGTCAGTTGTTTGTTTGTTTGTTGAATTTTTAACCCAAATGTTAATTTTACCTTGTGTTGTTTCTAGTGTCCTAGGTCAAGGATTAATAATATCTTGGGTCATACAAGCAAGGTAAAAGAGTTAGCTCCACAGCACACAGCGCACAGCACCCACACATTTGTTTTAGGGATGATAAGTAAATGACATACAGTACCTTAATGTTTTTAGCCCTTTGTCCTGGGGTACCAATGAATTCCTGCTGAACAAAAGGAATAAAGTGTGATTTAAATCAGAGCATTTATAAAAAAAACCAAAAAACAAAACTGTACCAATTATCTCAATGTGTAACATAAAACATGAGGCCCCATTCCTGTGCTGTATGTAGGTGGTTATTACTGTTGTACTACATTATGTGCTACACATTTATAGTATGCAACAGCTTAATTGAGTATTTTTAACATTTTAAAATTGGTGAGTAGCCTCTGTTCTGCTTGACACCGGCGGCCACTCGTCAGCCTGAGCCCTTGACCCCGGTGTGTGAGGAGGAATGGGAGGCGTTTCAGGGACTCACCGGTTGTGTCGAGCCTCCTGTGGATTCTGTAGCTGCCACTTTTGACAGGTAGAGAGCAGATCTGTCTCTCACTGAGGCGGATGTGGAAATCCTGTCCTGGCCTTGTCTTACTGGGGTCTCTCCTTTAGTCAGTGGCGGAGTCTTTTTGTCATCTGAAATAAAGCAGACAAAACACATTTAATATATCTTCACTTTTCTCAAATGCCCCTTAACTGTTTATAGAATCTGTTGAAAAAGATAAAGACAACATGTGAAAAATAATTATCTGTTTTATGGTATTGGGATATGCTTATGCAGCATAATCATTTGATTGATTTGATTTTGATTGATTGATTTGATTTTGATTTATTGGTCCCCGAAGGGAAATTCGTCTTCACTGACTGTACATGACAAGAGAATATCACGTCACAAACATACAACAACGAAAACAATACCACATAACAATACCAACATAACAGTATATTCCTGACATTGCATAAATAGCAACAGCAATGGTAGACAGACATATCAGCGCGGCTTGCTGTTCAGGGCAGCTATGGCTGCAGGGATTAAGCTTCTCCCGAGGCGAGCCCTCCTGAACTTAATTGTCCTGTACATCAGGGCATATGCAAACTTGTACAATGTTATGCTAGTTTGCATAGCAGTGGCTGGAAAGTCAGCCCTATGTACTTTGACACACTTTTGTAACTGTGGTACTCAGATGTGCTTGGCATCAACAGCAGCAGGTTTAATGATAACAGTCTGTGTATTTTTAGTGATGTTGGAATGTGTCTTATCAGTTCATTATTGTTGCTCCCTCTTAACTTGTGGAAACTATGCCATCTGAGGCATGACCTGCAGTTTATGGCACCCAAACTGAGTGGGCAAAATGAGCAAAAATTAAATATGTATGACTCCTTGTGTTTAAGATCAGCAATGTAACAAACAAGACATCCAACAGAGGCTTTGATCCCAGCGGCTGACAAGACAAATAAGCCCACACAGCCTGCCAGTTGCCTGAGATCCTCAGCAAACAGCATGACATCGACTGACCATGACGCCCAAGAAGAGAGAGGGAGAGAGAGAGAGAGAGAGAGAGAAAAAAAACAACAGCAACTGCAAGCTCAGCTGGAGTGACCCGGATTGTTTGCACATTGTTTGTGTGAGCTCTCTGCCATCAAGCCATCAACACCTGACCAGAGGAATGCAACTGCCTGACCCCATGGAGAATGTGAAAATGACCTCAGCTGGCCAAAAGTGGGTGTGTGCATTTGAACCTGCAGCTGAATTCCACTGCAATAATAAATGATAATACTGCAATGGGGGGAAAAAAAGCAAACTTCCTTTGTGCATATCAGCTAAAAACAGTGGAGTAGTGTTCAGTTTCAGTTTGAACATTTGGAAGAAATAATAACAGATTCAATAAATATTTCAAGCTATATCTGAGTGACAGCTAAACACAATTAAATCTAGTATGTGTGGGAATATTTCAAGCTTGTTATGAGATTCAAAACAGCAGAAATGAAGCCCCGGCTCAGCAGGTCAGCACGCTGCACAGGCCAACCAGCTGTAACTAATTGCCAGATTTGAACACACCTCCTCTTTTCACAGAGTAAGCTCTCACAGGACAAAAGGATGGACCAACAAGCTGGCGCCTCTCACGAGTCTGGACTTAAAGCATTTTCATAGCTGGGTGAGCAGACAGAATGAGGCAAGCGAGTGCCGCGCTGGTCCTGTTGAAGTTATAACCCGCAAGACTGAGAGGTCAATCTCATTGCTTACTATCACTGTATATTCACACACGCTACTAATAACAGATGATGAAATACAAGTCTAGTTCACACAAACTGAACAGTGACTCATGCAAAATGAATTTAATGACTTGCCTGACCATTGAGTTAATTTTTCCTGCTTTTTTTAAAGACTCTTATCAGTGTCCGTACCTCCCTAAAACCTTTATTTCAAGGCTTTTGTGAGGAGGAGAGTAATTTCTGCTAAGTTTTCTTCGGTCTGGGTTGATTCCTCCACATGCCCAGCCTCCTTTACTCTTCTCCACACAGGAATGGAGAGGAGCTATTAGCGGCACAGTAATGTGAGGGCTTTTGGGCCACCGACAGCTGTACAAATGAATGTGAAATGCAGCTGGTATTTGTTCCTCAGCACCACCTTCACCACCATCAGCTGTTTGTGACTGAAGCCACATTCACAGACTGTAATGAAAACCAGGATACCAAAAGCGGCCTACGCCTCCCAGACTGGCCACACGGAGGGCCTCAGACCCCCCAATTTGCAGAACAGTGTAAACACAAATAAGTGTTAGAACGACATAAAACTCATTGTGTTAACACTAGACAGTAAAAGGTTCTGTATGTCTGGTTTTCCCCTCTTTGGTGGCTCTGATTTTCCCATCTGATGGTGGGAAGAGAGAAAAAAGCCCGTGGTTGCTGATCCTCTCCTCTGATCTCCCATTCCAGGCATATCTAAGGATTATGGGCTGAGAAATGATCGCCACTTAGGACGTCATGAAGATGCAAGCAATGTAGAGGAGAGATTTGGATTTGTGACCTTGGGTAGCTCTGATATTACTCATAAGGACATTACTCAATATTACTGGCAAAGTGGGAAGCAGCTGGATCCTCTCTCTGTGTCTCTTCATCAGAGTCTGTAGTTTCATGTGAGGGTCTCTCATTGTTTTATCCGAGGCTTTTGGAAACATCCTTTTTGTCTCAGTGATTAAACACTGATATGCTGACGCAATATGAAATCCCAGCCTAATGACATTAAAATCATTACATCATAGACTATACAGAAGAATAACCTTCAGCAGAAACTGAACTGAAAGCTTCCGTAGTTATCAGTTAAAGTATTTGTATTCATTTTTTAACAACAGCTCTACATCAACGTTCCCTACTTCATTTTTAGTTCTTGTTACTCACAGAAGTCCTTTCCAGCGTCGCCCTCGGTCACCTGGCTGTACGTCTCGGTCGTATTGCTGTAAAGCTCCTCTACTGGCTCTGAAGGCCTCAGTGATGTGAGCTGCTCCGCTGACTCTCTCAGAGCCTCTCTCTGCTTTTCAGTCCTCTGTGTCTCTGTCTAGTCCTCTGGCCCTAGTGGCAGCTGATTTTTATCAGACCCGCTGCCCCAGTAGGACAGTTTGGCTATTTTTGGGAGGGTAGCTGGCGGCAGCTCCTCGACTGAGTCAATCACCTTTGTTAGTCACTGGGGGACTGGGGCTCCCCTCCGCCTCCCATTCCCATTGCTACTTTGTCACCCACTATAACGGGCACTGGGAGGGACCTGCAGTATCTGTGTCACTAGGTGCTCAGTGGGCAGCGTAACAACAAACACATGCAGGGTCTCAGTGGTGGTTCTACTTTGGTAAAGTGGTGCACTGATAAGGCTGCAAAGGAAACTATTTCAAAGTATTGTCCTAATTGTAATAAGTTAAGTCAGTTAATATGACCATAAGTAGTTTTTCTGAGACCAATTCGGCTTTTAAATCATGATATTATATTGTACTAGCTCAAATATAATTTGTAGCTGAGTGACATTAGTGTTTAGAGGGCATAATATGATGTAAATGATTTTGATTTGATTTGATTTGATTTGACTTTCTTTTAGAGTATAAAACCTTTCTGTTGCACTTAAGATATAATTTGTAGGTAAATTGTGTCTTTAGTGTTTAGAGGGGTATGCTATGATGTACATGAGTTTGATTTGACTTGACTTGCTTTGAGAGTATAAAATCTTTTTGTAGTACTTAAGATAGTATTTTACTTACTGAATTGTGGTTTTAGTTTTCAGAAAACTGCAATATGATGTAACAGAGTTTGATTTCTGTTGTCCTCAAACAATATCGACCCAGTCAATAAACCTGGGAAACTGTTGGATAGATGTTACCGTGTCCAGATGACATGTTTCGATGCCAGTCATGCTCCTGTCTGTGACTCAGTTGTAAAGTTTCAGCCACATCACAGGGTCAAAGAGTCAGCCACGACATCCTGGAGCGATTTCACCTCCAGGAGGCCAAGGCACGGCTTCGGAGCTCCAAGGTCTGCGTCACGGTCATAACTGTCAGCAACCACCTCAGTCCTATCTTGAGCAAGTGGGCTGAATGCATAGTTATGCATCCACACAGCCACATCCTGCTCTTTATTTAGCTGCCTCTTATTTAGCTGCGACTCTCAGGGCCAAAGAACAGAAGTTACTGCTTACCAAACTCTTTCCTCTGTCAGGGGTACGTGGTGTTATTTGAAATGTTAGAGGTCATGTCCCTGACCATTCTTGCTCTTTGGTAACTCAAGATAGATTAATTCAATGAATGTGTGCAGATGATGTTTATGTTGTACTGCTGGACTTTGGTGTCAAGTTCAAACAATTCTCTTTGTCAGAGAGATTTATGGATGTGTCTTCATCCAAGACACCTAAAACATCTCAATATTCAGTTGTGAAAAAATAACCAACAAGAGCCAAGACCTTATATGGATAAAACTGACAATTATTGTCTGGGAACTGCTTTGATAGCAGTTTCTAATTGTCATCAAGTGTGAGAACAACTGATTCTTAACTGTGGCACTAAAATACAGCAGTGACTTCATTCCTCTGAAGGAAACCTGGCAAGAAGCCCTCACCCATTCCATCTCCCATATCAGATCCCACAGTGACTGTAAACATGTAATTTAGCACCACTACTCACCATGTGAGTATCTGGACGCTCTGGCGTAAGACTCCGGGAGTCCACTTACGGTCGTCCTTCTCTTCGGCCGGGGAGCGCTCTGTTAATCAATAACATGCTGTACAATGAGGAACCACTCATCGTTACAATAATATAGTGTAGTCATCTCTCTTAGGATGTCTCTTAGGAGATACTTTACACAGAGCAGTGTAATATAGGTAAGTCTGGGCATGTATGAGCAAGGGTTTAGGCCAGTAGATATATTGATTGCGCTCCTGGTATGTAATTTGTATTCAAATTTGTATTATATGACAGAGAGATGCACTGTGAATGTGACAGCTTTTGTTTTGTGTGCAGTAGAGTCCCTGATCCAAGTCCATTTTTGCCCATGGGAGACAATAAAACAACCTTAACCTTAAATGTGATGTCCAGTCGCGTGAAAACCTCCAATCCTGATTATTTTCATGCTGTAACTTTCGCTGAAGGATCCTGTTCCTCCATGGGATCAGAAAGTGAACTCATCCCAGCTCTCCAGATGATATCTATATGTTTCAGCATGTGCTTGTGGACATTTGCATGAAGCTTACTTATCTGTGTCATGTGTCGTAACATTATTTCCGGCTGTGCCTTGTATTTTAACATTTTCATACCTTTGCATGACACATTCTAATCTGTTTTGTAGTTTAACATAAACCCACTCAAGGGACTATAAATGAAGTTTTAGCATGTAGAATCTGAGACTGGCATGCTTACATTTATTTTAATTGCTCATAAAAATGCACAGTCCCTGTTGAATAAATAAACCTCAAATCCCAATCTCAAAGTTGCATCTCTTGGTCTTAAGAAAGCCTCATCAAAACCCACTGGAAAAAGAAAAAAAAAAATTTTTTTATGGTCAAGCTGAAAACCCCTAAGCACACACCTGAGTGGACATGTCCTCTCCATGAGTGGTGTTGCATTTCCAGCCCTGCAGGGGGCGCTCTCTCCCTGTCTTACTTCCAGTAGCAGATGTTGTGTTCAGGCGGGGGCTGCTGGAGAAGTCCTGCTGCAGGCCGGCCTTGGACTCAAACAGGTCACGCAGAGCGCTGATGCCTGAAGCCTCCTGGCGGGGCAGGGCATCCATGGAGCGGCTCCTGGTCAGGCCCGGGCGTCCTCCAGACCCCAGGTGGTCCGCACTGTGCAGCGTCCTCCACCGGCCCTCCGCCTGACTCTCAAAGACTTCAACCCTGCTGCTCACCTTAGACCCCTGGAACAAAGTGACTGACTTATTTGTGGGTTCTTCCTCGGTACTGGTATCGTAATAGATTATATATTTAGCATTTATGGTGATCAATACAGTGATCAATAAGTTGGATGCTTTGCTACCTGGAGTTTATGCTCTGCTTTT
Organism: Myripristis murdjan; assembly: GCF_902150065.1. Taxonomy (NCBI): domain Eukaryota; kingdom Metazoa; phylum Chordata; class Actinopteri; order Holocentriformes; family Holocentridae; genus Myripristis; species Myripristis murdjan. The sequence goes on along the minus strand of NC_043996.1, from coordinate 23,729,618 downwards.
TGCTCTGAAATCCTGAGCTCTCCACAGCTTTGGTACCTGGTTGCACAAAAGCACTGTGAGTCTATAGAGCAACATTGTGAACAAATTTCTAATAACATCTCAGTCAAAGTGATTTCCTCTTCATGTCTATGTACTATATAATATGTATATGGGACAGCAGATGTGTAGAGCTGTGTTTGTCAACATAGGCTCTGAGGACCCACATGGGTCTTCGAGGGGCTTCCACTAGGTCCTTAAAATTAAGAATAATTTAATGTGGCCATATTTTAGTTCACTAGATATTGTTTGCAATATGTTTTAATCTCAAAACATTTAATCTGTTTGTCAGCACAGTACAATGCAGGGAATACAGTGTGACAATTTTGATACTTTACACAAGCTAAAATATATTTTCAGATCAGAGTCCTGAAGGGGTGGTTATACTCGGTGCTCTCTAAACAGCCACTGATTTCTTTTTTTTTTTCTTTTTTATTATATTTTTTGCTGTTCTTGCCTTTATTAGATAGGTGACAAAACACAGAGACAGGAGCCACCGGGGTAAAAGGGGGTTGGGTGGGAGGTGGAGTTAGGGTTGAGATGGGGCAAATGTCCTGGAACAGACTCAACACAAACCCAGGATGTCATGGATGCATGGTATGACACCCATAAATAACCACCGCTGATGTGCTCATGCATGAGTGAGGCACCAAACACCATGCAGCTCCCAGTGTGAAGGTGCTGAACTGCATAACAGTGAAGCAGGACACTGCTGGATAAAAGCAAGTATGCCTGCTTACCTTTGCTTCGTTAAATAAAGTTTAAAAAACAAATTTGTGTGTCCATGTGTATCATGCAGCACTTACTGTTGCACAAGCTGAGAGACAGACTTCCTGTCCCAGCGGGTGAAAGCTGGCGGCACCCATGACCCCTCATGAACCCCAGACAGGCTCTTCAAGGACTGGGTCCTCCTCAGGCTGTGCACCTCCATAGAAATCCCTTCAACAGCAGCTAAACTGAGGAGAGATCACTGATGTGTAACAATAATTTAAAAAGGTCTTTGTCGGAAGCAGGACTATTTTGTGTCAGTACTTGAAACTGAGTCATAGCAGTTTATAATAATATTGTGAATGCAGAAAATTAGATGATTACTAACAACCTATGAGCATTTCTCTTCATTGCTCTTCTCAAAGCTCACAGCAGCAACTTCAAGAATAGTCACATTTAGGATACATATATCATTTTGTCTGGATTCATCATTCTGTCAAAAACTGGAGCGCACAGCTGGGCGACAAAGTTTAACCTTCATCTGTGTTATTATGTAACAGTTTATCCCACCGTCTGTCATATGACTCTGTTAATGTTTGCAAACTCCCGTGCTTCAGGCAGTGAACTCAACGCTACGCTTCAGTATCAACGTCAGTATGCTAGCCATGCAAACAACATAAAATTAAACTGATGCAAAAAAATGTGCAGTTTGCTGTCCTATCCTTAAAAAAAAATTAATAGATATATATAATCTAAACATTGTTTTAAAACAACTGTGCTTCTCAAAGTCAGCATTCATCTGGTTGCAAATGACTCTCAGACACTTTAAAATTCTGAAGTTACAAATCACACCGTTGCATGGACACAACATGATCATTCCTGTCTAGGTTCATCTGCTCTTCTCTTTGCAGACTTTAGAGAATTATGTTCAGCTCCATACCTGAGAGAAGATGAAGTCACCTGCACATCCCTGCCTTTGTCGCTCACTTGTGGTTTGGGAGCATCTCTCACAAGACACAGCAGTTCCTCGAGGCCAAAGTCCTTCCTTTTACACCCTGTGATTCTTGGCTTCCGGACATCAGGTACGCTTCCTCAATCACTATCTATAAAACCTCAGTAAAACACAAGCTTGCAACTTTTTGATTGAATGGATGCCTTGCACAAATTAAAAGTCTGGGTTTTCAATTGTTTCTTAGATTTGCTCCCCTTGTCCTTGTCCATTGTCCTCCCCTTTCTTTTTGTTTTCAACATGCAAAACAACAAACCATATTACATTTTTTGATTTCCATCATGTAAATTTTGCTGTTGTTTCCTGTGTGATATTTAACTTCTTCAACTCTGCCGTGCCCACAGGTCGAGTTTGTCAGTGCAGCACAGCTGAGCTTTGTTCAAACCCACAGAAATTTATTGTGCACTCAAGTGGAGATCCCAAAGTTTCCAAAGACATCAAAGCATCTAGATATTTGCTATTTGATGTAATACTGCAGCCATTATTGGTGCAATGTGGAAAAAATGTTTTTGTAACTTTGTAGCTATTTAAAAGAGTTAAAGGGATTAAATACAAATGGCATTATGACACATTATGCCATAAAAACTCAGGAGTGAGAGAGAGAGAGAGAGAGAGAGAGAGAGAGAGAGAGAGAGAGAGAGAGAGAGAGAGAGACCTGTGTGCACCATGACAGCTGGTGCAGTCAGATGTCGGGGCTGAAATGCCAGGCGTTGCCTCTCTGTCACTGCATCTCATGCCAAAACTCAAAGCGGCCACATTTTTATCTGCACTTCACATGCCTATCATAGCCACTTCATTACTGCAATCTGAGTCACATCCGTGCACCTTACACACAGCATTCTTCCACAAAGTGCTTAAACAGATGATAATGTGCGAAGTTGCCTCTGCTACTAGATAAGCTACTGCATGCCAGTGTGGGACACAGTCAAAGGACAGGAGATCAAAACTGTCACTGTATATAAATCGATTTAGTGCTCACTCTTGTGGATCATTACAGCCTGCTTGTACTTAAAGCGAGGAATTACACCCACCAAACTGCTGGCACACCGGTTTAATCTCGTCTAAACTAAGTCTGAAGGGTAATTTAAACAGATTTTGCTTGGACAACAACTACAGTAAACATTTCATGTTGTAAAAAATCACATCTCTAAAACTTTTCCCAGAGCATCAGATTGTTTTATTACTTTATTATTTATTAGTTTATTAGTTCTAAGAGTGTTTTATTGAGCTATTGGAAAGGAGCGGACAGCTTTTGTATTGCTTTTCTGTTTGTTCGTGCCAGAAAAAACAAGTTGATCATGAATCTTTCACCTGACTTCATTACACTCAGAAAACACCGACCATGCCAGCCTTCGATGGAGAAAGTGATAAGCTCATGAAAATCCCTCATGATCCCTCATGAAAAAAACAAAAAAACAAAACACCATTACAGTGCTGGAGAATATTATTTTTCTTGCCCCTTACTATCATGTTGTGGCCAACAGATGGCGCTAGAGCAACATCCCTACCCATTTCTGACAAACATGTTAAAAAAAAAGGGGGAGAGAAAAAAAAAAAGTTTGCCTGTTGAACATTTATCGTGTTAGTTGAGAAACTAGCATGTCTACTACTGTGCATATGCATGCATCCTAAATGCTGATCACACAATGGATTACATTGATTCATGCACATAAACCTTTAAAAGAAGTTCATTATTTTTTACATATAGATTCACTGTGCACAGTTTGTCCACTAGATATCTTTGAAAATCAGATTTAATGCTTGCTTGCTCATGATGCAAGTTAGTGCGTAGATAGTCTTTGACGCCTTGCATAAGCAGCTGAAACCGTTGCAAGCAGCAGTGGAGCGTGAAATCAGTGAGAAAAGTGGGGAATCAGTCTCATGTCCGACAGTTGTGTTTCAGTCTCTGTTGCATGTGTTTTGCCAGCTGCAGAGAGGCAAGGAGTGGGGGGGGGGAGTGAGACAGGCTCGCCCACACAGCTCGACAGAACAGTCAGTCCTGGGTTGAACAGCTGAGGACAGAGCAGCCCTCCTTCCTGCTGCATGCCCCTGCAAAGGCTCACATGGAGCCACATGTGACAGCCAGCACTGACAGCAGAATCCACTGTGCTGGAACTCAGCGAGCACAGGCAGCGCTGCCAAGAGAGCCAGACCCAATCAATGGAGAGACGAACAGAGGAGGAACACAAACTGTACAACTGCACAGCCCTGCTCACAGTTACAACGCTGAATGCAAAATGACACGGCCACACATGCACAGTCAGCAGAAGGATGAAGGGAACACAACTATTTCCCTGCTCATTGTTTTGCACAAGCTCCAGCAGAAAAACTCATTCGGGTCCACACAAGCCAGCATTTGCGGGGAAAGGTCACACAGCAACTCTCTGGCTGATGTTAACAAGAGATTCATTGTTAAAGAGAAAATGCCAAACCCAATCTCACAGCTGCTTGCTGTTATTACTTGTGCTGCTCACATGCAGCAACAGATAAGATCACTTCTGTTGAGAATCGCAGTTGTGTAACCTAGTTTGCACTCAGGGCTGCAGCTTGACTTGCTTTTGCACAAAAAAAAAAAAAAAAAAAAAAAATCAACTTAATGTTTCCAAAAGATAGAACGAGCAATCCTATCCTTAAGTGGTTTACATAATGAAAAAGTATAATTATGTTTGTATAACTGCTCAAAAGTATTGCCTCAAAATATTGCATTAATGTTGAGGTTTTGGACTGCAGTGACAGCACAGAGGCTGTTGCATGTGGCCATTTGAATTACATTCATCTCTGTACACTTTATGTCAGTTACACCAAACATGCATCTCTTTCATATGCAAATGTTTTAAAGATAGTTATAACACAGAGAGCGCTCCTGTGCTCAGTGGTTTGGCAGCTACAAGTTGTTGTTTTTTCATAAGCAGGTGTCACCATGAGAGTGAAACTGTATCTTGGTGCTGTAGCCCTGCTGGCTCTGCTACAGAGATATGGTATCACCACTGGAGTGGGCCAGGGATCAGGCAGCAGTGCACCTGGCACGAGGCCAGCTCCCTCTGTTAGGGTGTCACAGGAAGTGTTTTGGTTTCACCCCTGAATTGATACCAGTGCACTGACAAAGGGACGGCAGTTGACATGTCACTTAAAGTGTCACTGTTGTGAAATTGAACCCAAAGTCTTTGTCTGATGACCTTTCCAGAGTGGATCTATGAAAGTGAGCTCAGTGTCGATCTCAGGGGTCTCTGCCTCTTTCTGAGTAGCTCCTCGAAAGGTTTTAAAATTATGTACCAAAGAAGTTAAAAAAAAAAAATCACTGAATGCATCGTGGGCCCTGTCCCATTTCAGTATAATCAAATATACAATATGCCCACCCCATACACACACACTTTTACAACAAAACTATAAGAACATCCACTGGGCAGCCCTGAAATGATCTGCCTTGTTTGGCTCCACACACCTTTGTGAAGCAGTTTTTTCTGAAATGAGTGTCATAAAATCTAAATTCAGGACAAGAATGATGGCTGAAGATGGCTGAAAACTGTAATAGGAAAAAGCTTCTCCAATAGACACTTTTCTCGTGGGCCCCATGCAGTCATCTACCTGTGAAAAAGAGTGAATGCACTTATTACACACACAAGGACTGTAAACTAATGATGAGCTGCTGATATGTGAAGAGATTTGTCACACTTGTTGGCTAAGTTGGCTAAGCCTTTGTTTTTAAAATTGTGTTTGAAAACAGTGTTTTGAAACTTGATTTGAACTTGGATTCTGAAAATACATATCAAGCACCTTTTGATTTTTTTATGCAAAATGTGGGCTTTAGATAACATTTGACACATGCAAAAATGTGCTGCGTTTAGCTGGCATGATTTTAAAGTTCATTTATGAGCAGCTTGACACAATCTGTCAATAAATGGAAGTAATGTAAGACATTTTCTCAAAGTGGCTCTTGGATGAAAAAAGTTTGGAGAAACCCCAGCTGATGGAAATTTGGCACACAGTTGGAAAAGAGTTTAATATCAAACCCGCAACAACTGTCACTATTTCATGGCCTGTATAAAAAAAAAAAAAATCAACCTGTTTATATTTATGGCATATTCACAAAGGTTCTTGGTGAGCACGTTGGTGGGTACTTGGTGGGTAAATTTCATCTTCAGCGGTTGCACTCCATCAGTTTTTGCATCAGAAACAATATAGAGTGAAACCTACATCGCCAAGTAAGTGAGGGTAGCAGCAGATCACAGTGTTTTAACAAGGGGCCATGTAAATATAGATTGAACCTTTATTTAGCAAGAGCATCACACGAAGATGGTTCAGGTGGCCCGTCCTGCTCTTAAAAAGCAGCTGAAGTAAAAGGACTGTAAATTAAACTAAATTGCATCATTACTATCATCATTCATCATCACTAAGATAGCAGGGAAGTTATGTTAAACTGAATGCATTTAAAAAAAAAAATCTGGCAATCACCACTTTAGTCTGTTTGCGAAGCAGCTTGAGGCATTTTGTGGGGTTGCAAGGAAGCCAGAAAATTGGTGTCTGAATTGCAGGTGCATCAGTCACCAAAAAAAAAAACAAAACCCCAAAAACATGTGGTAAGGTAAACAGTTGAAAACCATGACAACATATGGTAAACAGAGGCAGGGCAAAGAGGTCATCACAGGTCAAAGTCATTTCATTAAGATTAGACAGACAGAGCTGCAAGATACCACAAAACCACGGCCTCAAGAAATAAACCCAGAATTGAACTGACACTTTTAGGACACACTCACAACTGAATAAACCCTGATATTAATGTCAAAGAAGCTGTTTGAAACTAATTCTAGCAGGATCTCAGGTGCTCATATGCCTTTCCCTCTTGGGAAAAAAAACCCAACAAATTCTGACACGATTCAAAACTTGTATATGAGCGATCAAAGAAGCTGCTGTGGAGCCAAAAGTGACACTACTCCTTTGCAGGCACTTTATATGTATGTATTGTTCTGTATTTCCATTACCGGTATTTTGTCTCCCCCTGTATTTGACAAATCATGAATACTCAGCAACAAAGCTTTAGTAAACCTCATTTATGCATAAAAAAGAAGAAGGCAATGAAAAGGAATCATGTAGAGAGGCAGCGTCACTGGTGATGAAGTGATAGTGATGATGGTTATAATGATGATCATCATGAGGGTAAACACAGTGGCTCACTGCCTTCCCTTCCTCTACAACAGGCAGCCACTGGGCTATATTTGCCCCGGTGACCATGGTGACCACTGTCAAAATATGACATCAGAGGATATGTAAAACAGGGCCAAGTCATGCACATGTGACATTTTCCCAAGTGGAGTCGGAGTGGAGTAGGAACATGAATGACGGAGAGAGGGAGAGAGAGAGAGAGAGTGCGCAAACGTAGGAGTGTGTGTGCTCCTCTTCTCTGGCGTCATGACAGAGTGAATCATGCTCAGCTCTTATTATTGTTGCCTCTGCGTTGATTTACTTATTGACTTACTTTTCCTGAGTCATCCTGCTGCAAATTAAAGGTTGGATTACAAGCCCATTCAAACATACATTCAGATACAATAATATATATATATACACTATACACTCAGTGGCCGCTTTATTAGCTCAATCTAATACAATACAATCCAACTGTTCTTCCATAAAGTTTCCTTTTGTGCTGCCTATAATGCTCAGGTTTCCTTTTTGTCACAGTAATAGAGGTGTTCATTCACTTCTATGTTTGGCATTGAGCTCATAGTTAGTGCTGCTGGACTACATTTTATTGAGAGGTGTTTCCTTTATTTTGTCCCCCCTCATGTATATAAATGGGGAGGACAAAAAATTAGAAACACCTCAATATAATGTAGTCCAGTACAAGACCTCTGATCTAATCAAGTGGCCAGTGACTGTATGTGTTATATGTGCATGTTAGTAAATGTGTGTCTGATTGATTTCTACTTGTTTCCACAATAAAAGCACACAGGGAAATAAAAGTAACATGACCAGACAGGACAAATCGTGCATGAGAGGCAAGGAATCCCTGATGGGCTTATGGTGATCCTCACCCGGGATAAATCATGAACACACTCCAAAGTGCATAAAATAAACAAAAACAATAAGAAAAAACAAACACAACAATCTGAAACTTAAGGCAGCATAACCTGATTGTTACTGAAAAAAAAAAAAAAAAAAAAAAAGAAAGAAGATATGTGTTTCCCCAGGGCAGATTTTAACCCTGTGAAACCCAGGAGCCTGTGGGCAGGACTTTATTTTGAAAGGTATATTTCACCTCTATTTTTTTTTTCTTTTTGTAATTTTCTTGTATTTTTTTAAACATATTTGGGGCAATTTTGTGTTATTTTTATGGTAGTTTGTTTTGCAAATTTTCTTTCTTTTTTCAATATATATATTTTTCACAATTTTTTAAAATTATTTTTTGGTCATTTTCTTGTAAGTTGCTTCTCACTAATATTTATTATTTTTCTTATTTAATCCTAATTTTCTCATCGCCTTTTTAATGTTTTTTTTTTTTTTTTTTTTAGAGAAATCCTTCCCCAAGCATTTGAACACAAGCATCTGAAGTTGATGCAGCTTAATAATAATAATAATAATAATAATAATAATAATTGTATTATATTATTATATTGTGATAGTTATTGTAGTTTTTATTTTTGTAGTATTTTGTAGTATTTATTTTTTATTGTTTTTTTTGTTTGTTTTTTTTTGTGCTAATTACCTTTTCCCCCCATATTATAATGAAAGATATCAAGTGCAATAGCTCAGGTTCCAGTGAGTCCCACAAGGGGAAGATACCTGCAGTACGTCATCCAGCTCAAGCCTCACCTGTGGAGCAGGTAGGTGAAACACCAGCTATAACAGACACACAGGGCATCACAAACTTCTGCCACCAAAAGTATTTTCAGCCCCTTTCCTTCCTGTAAATTGAACGTCTCAAAAGGCCCCTTACATCACCACCTGACTGGAAGGCAGTGACAGGCGACACCATCTGATACTTCCTGTTAATTCCAGGAAAATGGACAGCGCTTTGAAAGAGGGTAAAAACCCCGAGACAGAAAATCCAAAGGAACAGGAAGTGGGGCAAATTTTCACACCCCTCCAGCTTTGTCAAACTTTGTCAGTGTGTGTCTGTATGTAGGCCATAGCCGGCACAGCTTGACTGAGAAAGTGGGCCAAAAGAGCCGGTGGCAGCAACCTGAGAGGCGGCCAGAATGTGGGTTAACTATAAGTTACGTAACATGGACGCTAAAAGCACAGTAATGGTTTGCTTTCACTGTTTCTGACAGTAAGAGCCGGTGGGCGGTAAAGCACATCTGTTGAAGACATGAAATATCAATGGATGACAACGCTGAGGAAAAAAAAAGAAAAGCTTCAAACTGATGAATGATGAAGGGCTGTGGAGATCTGCTGCAACACACATCAGCTCACCGTCACTGTTTACACAGGATTTGAATTGTGTCAAAAGTAAAAATATGGCAAGAATGCAGGTTAGCAATCTGGGCCACTTTTTTTCTCTGATTCTTTCCATTCTTCCATCTCATCAATAAAACAGCCAAATACAATAAACAGTGCTATTTTTTTTTTTTTTTTAATCTGTGGCCACAAATTTAGGTCTTTCCTGGATGTGCTAAGATAAAAATGACCATTGTGGAGGGAAATATGGATGTTGCTTGTGGGATTTGCTCCATGACTCATCTCCTTCTCCTCTGCTCCTCCCCTGTTGGTTTTTAGTAGTGTTGCATGGAAAAAAAAACAGTCAGTGTCAGCCTCCTGACACATTAAAAGATGCTGCGTGCTGTGAAATCACACTCGGCGTGGCAACCGCCAGCAGAGTGAACAGGAAACTCCCTTTATTTCGGACAGATTTATTTTTGACGAGGCAGTTTCAGTGTGCTAAAAATAGCCGTGCAGCCTCACACAGCCCTTTGATCGCATGTTGGGAGTAAGAGGCCACACTGATGATGTGCCGTGCATGTCACACACACACACACTCCCTCCAACAGATCACACATCATGTTTATCAACACCGTTATTGATCACCAGCTTCCTCGTGGATCTAAACTGTGAGCTTCAGAGGAAACAGGGCTGTGTGTCTTGCTTGTTTCTGTGTTATCTCACTGTATTGATTGGCCTGTCATGTCCCCTTGCTACACACACACCAACACACACACACACACACACACACGAGTGATCATGGCCAATGTGGGTCACACTTTCATAACACACTTCCACAGAGGTCAGAGGTCAGGATGAGCACTCAACCCCCCTGACAGGTATGGAGCTCTTGTGATTTTTTTGTTGTTGTTGTTTTTTGTTTTCTTATGTACTCTTACGTACTCTTATGTAAGCTCAGCTACACTGTCTTGCATCAACACCGAGTTTCCTGCATCTGTCTGTCTGTCTGTCTGTCCATCTGTCCGTCTGTCTGTCTTGCTCTGTATGTCTGTCTGTGTCTCCTTGTTTTATCCCAGTTGGAGGCACACAGCAGCCTGTGATTATCTTTAAGAGCAGCGCCGGAGACACTGGAACGCCGGGCTGGTCACTTTAGTCTTTTTTCCTTCCACTTGTAAACTCAAAAACAAAACAAAACAAAACAAGGGGGAAAAAAAACACCTCTGGTCATTGCACATCACAGTGAGCAGAATCAAACTGGTGTAAGATTATAAAATGATAAAAAAAAAAAAAAAAAAATGGGGTGTTTTAACAGGAAGTAAACCTAAAATTAAATACTTTTCTGTAACTATAAATATTATTTTTTATTAATAATAAGAAGAATAAGAATAGTTTTTTTTTTTTTAAATCATTATTATTATTATTTAAAACAAGCACAAAAATCCAGTTTGGCAAGCAATTGAGTACAAGGGCAAAGAAAACACAAAATAAATAAATAAATAGATTAAAAAATAAATAAAATAAGAATAATGAGAATAAATAAATAAATAAATTAATTAATTAATTAAAAGAATAAGATAAATAAATAAATATATAAGTGATAGATAGAACTTATTTATTTGAATATCTTGTCTGTTTATCTCAAAAATACAGCTTACATTGTCTGGGATGGAATATTTACAAGGAGCCATGAAAGCTTTTTTCCACTCTACAAAATAAAATAAAGTAACATAAAATAAAATAAAATAAAATATCCACAGGCTCACACCCTAAAAGGACAGCTGTAGTTTCTTGCGCACTCCTCTCCCCTGACAACGAGCTCATGTGGCGTTTCCATTATTTTGTTTGTGTTTGTGTGAGATCAGTGACATCAGAAACCCGGTGGAAACCTCTCAGCCTGCCCTCCTCTTGGTGGGCAGAGGAGGCTGTGGTGGGACTGTGACCTCCGGGCGGAGCAGACAGGAAGCTGCGCGGCTCTCCGCTCCGTCTGCGTCAAACCCAGGGCGAGTTTCATCGAGAGGAAGAAACACCGGAGGACTCACCGCCACCCACTTCCGCTTTCGGTCACTCCCCAAAAAAAGGATCTGTCACTTTTTATTACTGATATTTACATTTTATATAACATAGTTTTCTTCCTTCTTCCTTTACTACAACTACTTCTTCTTTCTTTATTTATTTTTTACGTATCTTGTGCTGAAATGTGGCGCAACTTAAGGTTATGTCGTTCCAAAGGTTAACACACAAATGTGATGAAACGATGCACCCTTTTTTAGTGTTTAAATCCCATTAGGCACAATTAAATGCTTCTTTTATCATTATTGTTTTCGCTATTTATTTTATTTTACTTTTATTTGTTTATTTTTTACTGGGATGGTGTTGCACATTCGCTGTATAATTATAGGCTATTTCAGTGATTGTTGTGCAGATCTCTCATTAGATTTATCCAAACAGCATTAAAGTTTGAAGCGGTTATATCGTCACATTTTTAAAAAATTAGTAGACCAAAGTGGCCATTTGTGATGTTTATAGTTATCTCACCTAAATTAGCTATTTTAACACTGCATGCTAATTGACCTGTACTTTGCTGACAGTTGTGCGCATGTGCCGAGGAGGATGAGTTCCGGTGTGGTTTCCAGCCCGGACTCGGGAGTGAACTATCTTGTTCTTTAAAAAAATCTATTATCTTTGTCAGGTCGCTGAGCTCCTCTCATATTCACACCAGTACTACTGTGTAGCCTCACATTAACACAGAGGGACTCGCAATGTTGAGCTGGCGATAAGACTCCGTGTGGACTCCAGCTTTTATCACCACCATCATCATCATCACCATCATCATCATCATCATCATCATTATTGTTATTATTATGCTGTCCATTCCTTCATGGTGAGTAAACACAAACTAAACATCACTGTAACACTCCTAACAGGAACTTATAGTGTGTGTGTTGTGGGACTTAATGCTGTTTATGTTGACTTTGTCGGACTTGATGTTTTCGGACAGCTCCTGTAGTGTCACTGTCACCGTCCAATCATATTTTTAAAACGCTGTTATAGACTTGCCTGTCATTATAAAAGTCACTGTGGCTCTTTTTCCGTAATGGGACGATGATACAAATCTGAGAGTCACCCACTGTGGAGACAACTCATAATTATGGCATGAGTAATGTTTCATAAAAAAAAAAAAAAAAAAAAAAAAAAAAAAAAAAAAACTTCATATGAGAGGCTGATGAGGACAGGCGCTCTGCCCGGATCCACTCTCCTCTTGTCGGACAACAGGGACGGCTCGCTCCGGTTACAGGATGAGAAACTGTGCTCGCCTCTGTTTTGCTTTGCTTTGCTGTAAGAAAAGCGGCGGCGGAGGGGGAACAATGTTGTCATTGTGGCTGACATGATCGCCGTGTGTCTCCTGGAAGGGTGAAGAGGTCAGCTGCCTAATGACGAGGGTTGCCAAATAGGAAAAGACTTCACTGCCTTTACGACCGATCACCGTGACAGGCTCTAATATTATTATAGAGGCTCAACACTGACTTGTTAGTGACCTTACCGTGCCACTTTTATCTCCTATGGTATGAAATCAAATTAATATTATGCTAGATTTACCTCCTCCTCTCTGCACACTACACACACACACACACACACACACACACACACACACACAAACATACACTCCAATACCTAGAGTGTGTGCAGTAGCTGCTGCTGCTGCTGCTGCTGCTGTCTTTGAATTATTTATATCTCCTCAGTGGAAACCCACATCTTGTAACTCTCTCTTGTATTAATTGTAACGAATGTGATCTAAATGGGGGCATGACCAGGCACAGACACAGTGTTAGTGTATTATTGCTTGCTTGCTATTAAAATAAGTTTACTTTTAAGCTTTAGGGATAATGGGTGTAATGATGACAGCAGCTGTCAGTCGCTCATACTGCACATTTTCAGGTGAGACAAATGTACCACATCGTGGTGCCTACACAGCAGAGAGAACTTCACTTTATTGACACAAGAAGCCGTCTTTTGTTTCCCCCTCTTATTTGCTGATGGATCCTGGCACACACACTCACACACACACACACACACACACACACACACACACACACACACACAGTGGCTTCACTGGTTTTAGTATTTGCTTACAACTGACGATCAGAAGCCCCTTGTCTCGTCCATCCTGAATGACTCAGTGTGCCCTCCCTGGCTCGGAGTCCCCTGCAGGACGGCCTGTTCCTGGCGCTGTGGCAGCCTGGCCTGTCAGTGCAGGAGCAGCCCGGGACCAGGTGGCCATGAGTGCGCACACTGCTGCCTGTATAGGTACAAGCAACGTCACAGCTTCACCCCGTTGTGCCTTTTTGTGGCGTGTGTGTTGCCTGTGACCAGCCAACATTCCTCAACCCCCACCTCCTCCCCCTCTTCTTTCCCCTCCTCCCTCTGGGACTTGAGACTTTAGTTTGCAGAGTTTAAACCTGCAAAGATAGTTGAAGTCCTCCCACTGATCTCCTTTTGCTAGTTGGCAAAAGTTCACAATTGCAGTAGATGTTATATGCATATTTTCTGTTGGATTGTCTCCTCAGCGGTCTGTTTTTTTGTTTTGTTTTGTTTTGCTTTGTTTTGTGTTTACTCTGTAGCATTACGTTCCAAACCCTGCTGAGGTTTGTGATATCTAAATTTTGTAAGGTGTTTATGCATGTTTTGATTTATTTTCCATGTGTACATCCAAAAACAGCAGCTTCACGGGTCATTACACCCCCCCACCCCCCCACCCCCAGTCCCTAGAATACTCTGTTTGTACTGTCTGTTTCCACGTATTCTTCACAAAAAAAAACTAAGGAATCATTGGAATGTTAATTACTCTGTGGGGAAAAGAAAAAGAGCTATTGATGTTTTTTTTCTTTTCCCTGTCCTAACTTTCCAGCCAGTGTTAAGCAATACTGGATTTCAGTACACATTTGTTAACTTATGGAACATCAGTTTGGAAAGCTAATCAGTATCAAGATATAATTAGCCTAAACAAGCTGATGTCCTGAAACCGGGTCAACCAGCAGAGCTGCAGCGCTCTGCTCTCTATAGGAGAGACCTCTCCCTCCAAGTGTCACAAAAGAAGTATCCAGTTTCTTGGCTGCATGCAGCAGAGGGAACATTGCTGTTGCAGTAGCACTACAATGTTATTATCATGCCATATCTGCTCATTGATTTGCATAACTTTGTGTTCCTGAAATGGAAATTCTGAAAGGAATATTGCCAATGCACGTTGCATCCGTGTGGATATAAATACAGAAGGTTCTATTAATAGTGTTATCGCAATATTGATCTGTGCATTTATTTCCTTGGTATAATAAATAGTCATAAAAATGTCTTCTTCTTTTTTTTTTTTTTTTTGCTCTGTCCTATTACAGAATGTTTATCAACCACCACAGCCAAGCAATGAAAGGGCTTCTGAAAAGAAAGTTTGCTGAGGTGGATGAAGATCCCTGCTACTCCTCCTCCTCTCCTCCGTCCTCCCTCTCCTCACCTGCCTCCTCGGAGTGGGAGTCTGACGGGGAGAGCGGCTCCTCCGTCAGCCACGATTTCACCCCCAGCAGCCCCGCTTCACCTGCCAGTTTACCCAGTAAGTTTGTGCACGAGCATTAATTTTTCGCCCTCTTTCAAATAATGCAAACCTCTTCCTTATCTGGCCGATTTCAAATGAGTGTGTTATAGGAGTGTCTCTTATCACTCTGCAGCAGCACTGTTAAAAGATACTGATAGGAGACCGCTAGCCTTAAAGCCATTCGTGATAATGCACAGAGAATGACTTGCCGCTGGGCTGTCTGTCCGGTTGTGTAGAACATCATTTGCCTGAGCAATAGGATGTTGTGGAATAAATTTGAATACCAAGGTCTCTTTAAACAAGCTGTATCAAATGGCCTCATTCAAATATCACACAGACAACATAAAGCATCGATTTAGTAGCCACCTGCAGTCATACAATACTGTGCAAGTTGTTGTTGTTGTTGTTGTACAGCACTTGAGCCTTTTGTACAGCAATTACAGGCTTGATACTCTGAGCCTTCCTCCAGCTTCAAAGTCCTCTACTAAGTCTCACAACTGAGTCATCGTGCAAACAGTGCCCCGATGTGGAGTGTCGTTTTTAGACAGAGGAGCAGCTGAAACAAGCTTAGTCAGCTGGTCTCAGTTGTTTACTGACTTTTGGAACAAGAGTTCATCCGAGAGTTCACCCTCAGTTATGTGTGAAGGTCAGATGATTTGTTTTAGCCAAACTGTTAAACCAAACAGTCGACCTGATGGATATTAAAACCTACACTGGCAGAAATATTCTAAATATGCACAGACAAACCGCTGCAAAACAGCACTTAAAACCCACTTCACTCCTTTCTCAGCCTTTGATCTGTCCACCATTGCAGTGAACCTTCTCCTTGGTGTTTTCCTTTGCATATTTATGTTCAATCATTCACCCAAATTACTGCAGTCAAGCACCTATAGTGTGTCACCTAGTGGCTGCTCAGAGAACTACAGCAGAAATGGCCACATCAGACTTTGCAAATCAGTGTTCAAGTTGATTGATTTCATTTTCAAACAGTATATTGCAAAGTTCCCAATCCCTAAAGCACTATATGGTCACTCTAATACTGATATATAACTTCTCTTTCTCTCGTGCACCCAGTCCGTTCCATCCTGAAGAGGCGCAAGCTGACAAGTGGACAGAGTAGCGTGCGCTTCGACTTGGTGACGGTGTTCCTGTTCCCGCGCTGCCAAGGCTTCACCAGTGTGCCCAGCCACGGAGGAGCCACCCTGGGCATGATGCACAAGCACAGCGCCCTCCACAGGTACACTCTGGCCGAGCATGCACTGGAGCAACGGCGCAGGCGCAGGGAGAGGCTCCAGGAAAGACTGAGAGAGGAGAAGCTTGAGGCCTTGAAACACAAAGTGAGTGGAATCGATTTCTAAAGTTGTCAGCATGCCTCGCACACACAGTTCCTGCTACTTACCATTTTATTTCCCCTTGACGCCAGTTGATTGCCAGCGGTGCCATCGACCAGGGAGAAGCCGACAGACTCACAGTGGATCAGCTCCCAGACGGAGACGCTGACATCCACGTCAGCGATGCCGAGCTGGAGGATGGGGGTTTCCTGCAGCCCTACTCCTCCAAACACAGGCAGGTGCTCCTCCAGGCCGCGGGGGTGAAGCGCATCGACAAAGAGGAGAAGAGGCAGCTTCACGCCCTGCGTCTCTCCAGGGAAGACTGTGGCTGTGACTGCAAGGGCTTCTGTGAGCCAGAGACCTGCGCCTGCAGCCTAGCAGGCATCAAGTGCCAGGTAGTGGTCATCACTGTTACATTGAGCATGTAAACAAATAATGAGACTATTTTTCTAATGTAATCTTAAACATGAATAGTGCCAGTCAATATGCAAATTAAAGGACTGCCAAGAACTCAAAAACTTCCAGAAAAATTATCTTCCCAACAGTAATTTTTACCAGCTATAATAATCAAAATTCCTATTTTTATATAACTGTAAAAATTTGGAGTTACAGGAGTTTGAACACTAGAGCTTTGTGTACCAATCCAGAGCGTGTTTGATAAAGAACAGTTGTTTTGCTTTGATTTGATCGGCTCACAGTCAGAGAGAGTGTACGGTGGCCAGCAGGGACATATAAGCAAAGGCCAAAAGCTGTATTTGCCTCAGGAATCCAAAATGTTATCATCTCAAAAAGTTCTCTATCAAAGACAAACTTTTCAACATTTCACTCTTGATGGGTGTTAATTTGGGACCCTGGTGCCAACTCCCTCACCTGTATGAGGAGTAAATTAAATCCATAGAACTGTTTTTTCATAGAAGTTGTCTCCTGCTGTTTTGGTTCCACAGATGGACCGCTTCAACTTCCCATGTGGTTGCACTAAAGATGGCTGTGGGAACACTCAGGGACGCATCGAGTTCAACTCCAGACGTGTGCAGACCCATTACATCCACACTGTCATGAGACTGGAACTGGAGAGGCGACTGCAGGACGACGCACTGAGCCAGTCGGACCAGACGGGACTCCCGGAGGACCTTCAAGACTACGAGGACCAGGGTGAATCACCGCCAGCGCAAGATGCCCAGGACAAGAGCTGCCCCTTTGGGTTCAGCGTGGAGGAAGACGGCCTTCCTCTCACCATGCCCTCGACCCCGTCCTTCCATTTTATCCCCGAGCGGCCTGTGGTGGAGGAGAACAGCTGCAGCAGCGACATGACCGACTCCTCCTCCTGCTCCTCTGCACACAGCGAGGACTCGGACGCCGCGGGATGCCCTGTGGGGAGCCAGGATTCACCCGAGGTGGATGACGGAGGGCTGGCCCGCGTCCTCAGCATCTGCGACTCTGAAAACGACGACTACTCTTTGTGTGGCCCGCTGAGACACACCAGGCAGCCCGGGACTCAGCACGGCAGCAGCTCTGGCACTGACACCACTGGATCCGGCACCGCAGACACATTCACAGACAGCATGGGCAGGACCTCGGTGGCAGATTATCTTGATGAAAACGCCAACCAAGCCACTGACTTCTTTGGTGAGAACTCCCTCGAGGGCTTCCCCAACACTCCCTCTCCCACTGTGGACTACTCCTCAGGCAGATACATGGACCTCAGCCTCTCCTCCGACTCCGACCTGGAGTTCTTCGACAGCGACTACACCTCCGGCCCGCTGCACAACTCCTTCAAAGCGCACCGCCACCTGGACAACTTCCGCCACCTGCAGCTGTTCAGCTCCGCGAGTCTCCCGCAGTACAACGAGTCAAGCACCTACCTCCTGGAGTCTCTGATTGGCTTGTCTGAACCAAGCCCAGAGCAGGCTCATCCAATCACAGATAACCAGCTCTTATAGGTGAATCGATGAGGTCTTGTGAGAGGATGAGAAACTCTCGAGAGCGCACTGTTTTTTGTATATTTGTAAGGATATTTCAATGTACAGAGAATGTTTGATAAAATATTTTTTCCCCAGCTGGATATTTTATATTGCATATAAAAATCTGCCTTTGTTGCAGAGAAAACACACTTGAGTCATCTTAACTTATGTCTTGTCATTTTAACTTTGATCCATCTATATGTGATGATCTCTGGCGTGTTATTTAATTTCTTCATGTTTAACAGTATCATATTTCTGTAACAGAGTAATAAAATAAAAACCTTTTTATTTATTTATTCACTGGTTTAAAACTTGTCCAGTGTGTGGTCATTTCCTGTTGACCACCATTGGTTCTCAGGATGTATTTGAAGAAACAAAGACTTGGGGCGAGCATAAAGGTATAATGTCACCGTTTTTTAAATTAATTTTTCACAATGTTGTCCCCTCGTAGCGAGGGAGGCAAACATATTGTTCTATGGTGGTAATGCAACTTGCAGAATTTACTTTCTCATGTTTTCCTGTGACATGTTTCTGGTATTTTCTGGTAGGTAAAATTTCTGTAATACTAAAAAATCATCCTCATCAGTGATGACTGCAGTCCATTTTCTGATTCCACTGTTTGCTGAGATGTTGCCCCGTGTCTGTCCAACTTCCAAACACAAAGTAGCCTCAACAATCTGCAACCACACAAGCTGAATAATTGTAATTATAAAAAAAATATATTATTTTTTAAAAAGAGATTGTATTAATATAAATGAAAACTTCTTGCAATACCTTGAAGCTTCCCTCTGGACTGTGTACAGGGTTCGGTTTAATTTGTTGTGCCTGTGTTAGACACCTTAAACATCATCTCAGGATAATGGGCATGGTGAATATTTTATGATTTTGCAAACTGCTGCATCACAAGAATGGTTTATCGTCTGCATTATTAAGCATAAGCGGTGAAAAAAAAAGGGTAATGATTTGATTATGAGGATTCTGGTTGTTTTTGTGCCCTGTTACTGTATGTGGTAAGCATGGCATCTGTCTGTGTGTGCAGGCAGGTGGGAGTTAAAGCAACACCTGTCAGATGCTTCATACTTACACAGCTAGCCCCTGTTGGTTTTGCAGAACTTTGTTGTATACATTCCCATATTAGTGAGGAAAATTGGATTTTCTTGAAACTGCACCTCCTTAACGAGTGCATTAATTGGGTTCATTATCGACCTCATTCGCATAATTGGTTATGTTTGTTGATTGTGACAGGACTTTAGGTAGCTCAAGTGCCTCTTGTTAAATAATCTGAGGGTGTTTTTTTTTTGTTTTTTTTTTTTGCATTATTACAGGTTTTTCTTTTTTAAATCCTATTTTTTATGTGCAAATAAATGAAATTATTTCTAGTAAAATGCCAAAAGACCCATTGATGTGACCGGTTGAATCCATCAGAGCTTCATTTTTTGCCCTTTAATCTTTCAGCCTAGTTTCTGTGGCCTGTTTCTTTTCTTTTGTGTGGTGATGCCTTCAATGACTGTGGGATGTTTAGCTCTTACAAGTGGAGCGCACCTGAAGAAAATGCCGAATGCGACCGAGAAACGCTCTTGATGGTTAATGATAAGAGGCTGATAGGAGGTGCGGATTTTATATGACATCTGAGTGTGTGTGTGTTGCAGACACCTGAAGGTAATGTGATGTCTTTGACTGTCTGCTCGGAGCTTTTTTTTTTTCCTTTTGGCTTTCTGTAATCACTCGTAATACCGTTGGATGGTTCCAATTTTCGTTGATTTTAATAAAGTAATAGTTTTAATAAAGTCATTTAAACATCAGTTGGTGTGTGTTTCTTCCCGCTGCTCTCTTGTGGATTTGTGTCCCTATTTTACAACTTCCGACTGTACGAGGAGCACCTGAAGGCGGCTCAAGCGTACACTGTGTGCCTTCCGTGTGTGTGTGTGTGTGTGTGTGTGTGTGTGTGTGTGTGTGTGTGTGTGTGTGTGTGTGTGTGTGTGGAGGATCTCTGCAGCGATGCTCGACTGCTCTGGACTGCGGACAAGATGGCCACTGACTGTCAGTTATAAATCTCAAACAAATTCTCTGATAATATTCATGTTTTAGGGGTTTGGTGAAAATGGGATTATCTCAGAGCTCAGCTGTGTCCGAAGGAGGGACGTATGGATATCACGTGCACGGCGTAAGGCTCCAAAAAAATAACAAACAAACAGCAACAAAGCGATACGTCGTGCAGCGGCGTGTTGCAGCAGCAGCTTTATCTTGTCATGTTGTTTCTCGCTGCTCCTGCCTGGTTAAAGCTGCTGAGGTGGCACTGCGCGTCCAGATGGGAAATATTCTGCAACCACAATTTATGTTTATGTCATTTTTTTATGTAAAAGAAACGAGCACGCACACAGGCCATGGTGTAAGGAGGAGGGGGCTTCCTGCAGCCTTTTGTCATTATCATTACTCATATTATTACCTTACCTGGTGGAGATGAGGGTCTAATGTGGCCAAATTATTTTCTGTAATGCACTGCAGGTAATTCTGTTGTTAAGGCACATAAGAGGGAAGCTGTGTTTACACCTTGACGCTGCCTCACACTGTAATCTGACCACTGGACCGCTGCGGTTACATCATGGAGTTGTGTTGTTGTGTCAGTGTGATATTTTGAGGTATCATCATGCAATTTATATTTTAAGAGGTTCACTATTCATGCAGGATTTATACAAGTTGCGCAATAGCTAGTATGAAATGTGTATGTTATCCAGGTGTTGTAAAAAGTGGCACAGCCTATCATTATCATCTCATCATTTGTATTGTTATGCAGATATTCCACAGTTACAAACATCATAGACGCATTAACAAAAAGCCTGCTGTTCATATCGCACTCTGTGGCTGTGCAGATTTTGAAACTTTTATTTTTTGCAGCATAGTCAGAGGTGTGTTACAGCTCCTTCTGATGTGAATCATGTAATAGCCGGTGTCACTCAGCCGCCCTGTGCTGCTCTGCGTGCTGCTGTTTGTGAGCTGCTCTTTGCCTCGGTTGTTGACAGGTGCAGGAGAACTCACCTGCGGAGAAGGCCGGCCTGCAGCCCTTCTTCGACTTCATTCTGTCTCTTGACAGCAACAGACTGGTAAGTTTACTGATTACAAGGAAATAATCATCTGTAGATGTCATTTATCCATAAATACACAAAGATGGGTTATGCAATATAGATAGTGGACGTCATGGAATTTAAAACATTTTTGGGACAAGTCATGGACCATCAGAATTTTGTCTATTTTTTTTTTTTTTTTTAAACAAATCACTAGTTATTCACCAAATGGAGTATTTATCCCTGCAGAATGAAACAGAATACACTTAACCAAGACTCCTGCATCTTAAGTGTGTTTAAAATTATGATGAAGGGGATGGAAACTCATGTTACATTCATAGAGGTCATCAAAATTCAACATTTTAATCACGAGCATGGAAAAGTTGAGATTTTATATTTGACAGAGTGGAAACCCGGCATTAATCATGGTGCTGTAGGTATCGTGAATATTTTTTTTTTTCTTGTCGTTTCCTCTTATTTCTGCACACCAGAACCAGGAGAATGACCTGCTGAAGGAGCTGCTGAAGGCCAACATGGAGAAGGCCGTGAGGATGGAGGTGTACAGCACCAAAACCATGAGGGTGCGGGAGCTGGAGGTGGTGCCCAGCAACATGTGGGGAGGACAGGGCCTGCTGGGCGCCAGCGTCCGCTTCTGCAGCTACCAGGGAGCCAACGAGAACGTGTGGCACGTTCTGGTGAGCACATCTGTCAAAACCCTTCACCTGACTCTGATTTAAGACTCTGTAATGATGAGCCCACCTTTGAGCCACCTTTTTTTTGGTCCTATATACCAAAAAATACAAAAATATAATTGAAGTTATATGTCTTTGCCCTAGGATGTGGATGTCAGCTCTCCTGCTGCTCTGGCCGGCCTTCAGCCCCACAGTGACTTCATTGTGGGAGCGGATCAGGTGCTGCAAGATGTAAGACTCATTTTCACATCACTTTCTTTGATTTGGGGCTCTGACACGTTGTCATCACTTGCTCAATGTGTAAGAGTTTAACAGTCCTTGAGTTAAAATGTTTTGTTGATCTCCAGTCGGAGGACTTCTTCTCCCTGATTGAGGCCCATGAAGGGAAGCCCCTGAAGCTGCTGGTGTACAACACACAGACGGATACGTGCCGAGAGGTGGTGGTCACGCCAAACGGAGCTTGGGGAGGAGAGGGCAGGTAAACAGCAGCACAGAAACACAAGAATGTAAAGTCAGTCTGCCATTTATCTGTAGTGTAGCAGTTTCAGGCTTTATATTGATGTGAAATCACAGATCACAACCTCGTGTCCATAGTGGAAAAATGCCTGAACTGATAACCAGTGGTATTTCAGTGAGTTTTAAAGAATAAAAACACCTGTTCGTTTTTTAGTTTGGGTTGTGGCATTGGCTATGGCTACTTGCATCGGATCCCAGCTCATCCTGAGGTGTCGACGGAGATGTCCCCCTCTCCTGAACTTGAAGAGAGCCCCTCTCCACCGCCGCCTACCCACGGATTCACAGAGGTACGTGTTTCTGTTTCAGTGTGAATCTGACCAGCGGGTGAACCTGCTGTGCATCCTGGTGTCTGATGTTGTTACATGAGAGCAACCTTTTGTTTGTCCAGGCGTCCCTGATGGCCCCCTCAGGGCAGAGTGAGGATCCGGTAGATCTGGAGCACGTCATCCTCCAGGATACTCCACTACCTCCACCCATTCAGAGAGTCATGGACCCCGGTGAGTTCAGACAAATACCTTTTAATACAAGTACAGTACAGCTGAGGTAATGCAGCGGTCAGGTTGTTGATGTCTCCTTAATGTCTCCCAAACCAAAGACCAAAAACTCCCTCTTCCACCATCTGACCTGTGTCGGTGCTTGACAGAGGTCAGATGGTGGAAGAGGGAGTTTTTGTCTTTGGTTGATGTTGATGATGGACCTCACCTTGTGTTTGTCTGTAGGTTTCTCTGAGTCTGAAGTGGCGATGATGAGCACTGACCCTGCAGACCTGGTGGACAGGCTGGACCTGTCCATGTCCTCCATCGACATGACCAACACCTCTCTGGCCATGCATGAGGAGAAAGATAGTGAAATCTCCGGTGTTGGTATGTGACAACAGCAGAAATTCACACCATGCTGCAGGGGCTTTCATGGGTTAAATTCAGAATTGACTTAATAGGTTGAAAGAGAGCATTTACACCAACACATATATAGGCTGCAATGACCGGTGCTGCAGAACTTAATGAGTGGGTGGTACTCACTTGACTTAATTTTATTCTCATGCCTTCTAAAATCTGCTAAGTTAAATGTTTTATGTACATGACATGTAAATTAATTACACAATAACCTATTTTTACCAGACATTTAAGAACATCACCTGCTGATGCAAATGTTAAATTAAAACTTTTACCAGAGTAATCAAACTAATGCCACCAAAATAATCAGACACAATACCAAAGAATTGTCTTTGATGGTCTTGCAACTTAGAGTGGTGTTCAGAGTCATTTGATATAGGAAATACCACATATGGCCACAAATATTGTGATATAAGTATTTCCAGGTACCAGCCCAAGCCTTATTCTGTATGTGTTTTCTGTATTTTTCTGTTGAGCAGAGGAGCTGGACGACAGTGAGCTGCCTTCACCCTCAGCAGAGGACCAGACTGAACCACACGAGCTGAGCTCCCAGGCCGCCATGGACCTCGCCTCTGCCCTCGCCTCCAGCGACACCCAGTCTGACTCGCCCATCCCACCCAGCGAGCCACCTCAACCCGTCACAGAGTCCTCAGCCCCGCCGCCCGGCTCCCTCTGTGACCCCGGTGATCCTGCGGATGCATCGGAGCCTCCCGCCGAGTCTCCTGTCCCTGCTGCGGCCACGCCTCCCGTCGACCTCCTCCCGACCCAGGCCGTCACCGTCTCCTCAGCGGACGATCCTCCCGGCGAGCCCGTCATGGACGCCGTGGAGCCCGACGTCATCAGCTCAGCAGAGCCGCCGGCGGAGCCTCAGCCAGCTGCGCCCGATCAACAACACGACTACACCCAAGACGAGGAGGAAGACGATCCGAGTGCAGAGCTCAGCCCTGAGTAAGCTTGTGTCAGGTCAAACACGAAGTACAAAAATGCAAAGTGATGCAGACAATCAGTGGGGCATTTTTTTTTCTTTTTTAGGGAAACACTATGGAGGAAACAGGACATGAGCAAGGGAATAGGTGCCCTGCCAAATTTGTTACTGATAGTCTTACATGATAGAATGGCTTCATCATCAGACTAGAGACACCACAGGAAGCGACTAAAGCATTAGGCAAACACTTCAGAGGCACTGTAGTGTTATCTCTGCTCTCTTGTATCGTATAAAAAACTTACAGGTACTGCTAATTTGTAAGCCAAAAACCTGTTAACTTTACTTCTTTGTCCAGGCTTAAAATCCAATAATGACACTAGATGTAGATATCACTTTAGTCCTTTCATACGCCAATGGAATCAATACTTGAATACTTCCAAAGACATACTTGTTAGTACACTAAACATGAGGACACACACATTACACAGTTAACTGCTGAAAAGCACAGCTGCACCTTAATCTTAATACCCATGACATTTGTCAGTTTTTTGTTTTAATCATCAGATCGATCAGATTATTGGCATTTTGAAAGAGTAAACGTTACACATCCATTGACGACAGAAAGACGGTGCTAAATTCGGTGCTGATGTTGTTGACGTGTTTGAGAGATTATCCAAATAATAACGGTGATGACACACCAGATGGAGGTTTTAAAAACGGCATACGTGGTTTTATTTTATGGATTGGCGTTCAGGCACATTTTTAGTTTGCGGCCCGTGTGCGGAGGTTCAGGGTGCTGATGCTGTGTTTACAGGGGAATTATGAACCAACTTGTAGTCAGGTCTTTCTTAAATCTGTTTTTATGAGTTCATTTTATGTTTTGAGTAGCGTCATTTATTCTGATTTGTTCAGCCACGCAGGTCAACTGTGAAGGCGATTTGTACTACGTGTGTAGGAGGAATGGTCCCGCTCTCTCCTTGTGCATTATTCCCACTTTGTCATTTTTGTGATCTATGCAACAGTAACAATACAGTATTGCCTGTCATTTGACTCTGTGTTGAAGGGCAATTAACAGGGCATAATGTAAACCTGATAGATGACAGACCTTTTGTAGTCTTTGATAACATAGTGATGCTGCTGTTAGCTGAATAATGTTATAGATGTTATGTTTTTTTTGTAGGGGGCATCCTGTTTTTCCACCTTCCAAGTAGGTGCTAGTAGTTATAAAAATAAGGAAAATACGTATTTTTGCAGATATTTTATCAATGAATTGTATGTTTTATTAGGAATGAGTGCAAACAAAGAGTCTGTTGATGAATGTGGAATGGGTGACTTTTTTTTCGACGCTAAAAGAATGACATATCACTGGAACAAAAGGTAAAAATAATTATTATAATAATAATAAAAAAAATCAACTTTTTGTCCCTTGTTTCTGTTTTTTTTGTTTTTCTCAGTTTCATCGACTAAACACTTCACAGTTCAAAGGACACATCCATGTATAATTACAATGTCATTGTTAAACCATTCCAATTTATTTCTTTGTTGAATGCCTAAAATATACATCATTCACAAGTTATTACAACAAGGGTATACATATTGCAGTGTGATGGCCGAATTATGGTATCCCATCCCATTTTGGCCAATTGGAGCTCACTCAATGCACCCCCGCTATGACTTTACACGCGCACACACACACACGCACGCACACACACTCACGTTCCTCATGGGAAAATGTATTCCATAGAATTTACAATGAAAAGGTTTGTTCTGCTTGGTGACGCACCAACTGGAGAAATAGGCATCGCTATTCATTTCACTTTGGTAAATTTACCACAGTGGTGAATATTCATATATAGCTCATAAGGTCTTCCCTTCAAGTTATATTTAAGTTATATTTAATTGAATTACTATTTAATCTAAATGAAATATACAGTAGGAACAGCCCTCATTATGTCAATATAGTCACTGCTCATGATCCAAGCACAGAGCGAGTAAGCATGTGTTATTGTTTAAGATAAATACCTTACATATAATTTCCTGATTGCTAAGATGACTTGGACGACTACTAACATTCTTAAGGAGTAAACTGCAATTTCTGGGTTGTAGTGAGAACAACAAATGTCTTTTTTTTTTTTAAATATCCAAGTCAAATTGCATTTATGATCATGAATGTGCTCTTTTTTTTTTCTTTGTAGGGGTTTGGAAAAATAAGTGTTAGTTTTGACTTTTAAACTGTACAACAACAAAATAAAAATGCTGAACAACCCCAGCCCACCCACCCACCCTGCCCAAAAAAAAAAAAAAAAAAAAAAAATCACCTAAAATCCAAAAAATGTTGTACACTTATTTACAAACAACAAAACGAAACAAAAAAACAATAACATTCAGTTCATTGATAACAGCACAGCTAAAAAGAAAAAGCTCAGACACTCGGACAAGTGCTTCTGTCAATGAGGTTCAAGCTCGGCAATAATTAAATCTCTAAGCCAAGGTAAATTCAAGTTAAGATGGACGATGCCAAAGAACAGAACGGATGATGATTGCTTTTTGAGGAACTGTGACACTACCCAGAGACCAAGTGTACTCCTAAGTGGTGATGCTGTTCAGACGGTGGAGTGTTTGTAGAACAAGGACAGTTTCTGGAATGTACTAGAACAAACATTAGTCTACTACATCCATGTGCGCACACACACACACACACGCACGCACGCACTCGCACACACACGCACGCACTCACTCGGACACAAACACATACTGTAGTTATCGGTCGCTTTTAAAAAATAAAATACCAATCAGGAGGAGGAAAAACAAAACAAAGCAAAGATGTAAAAAAAAAAAAAAAAATGAATCATTGAGAGCCGGATAACAGTTGATTCCATCCTTCAAAATAAAATTAAAAAAGGAAAAAAAAGAAAAGAAAAAAAAAGCTACGGACCACTTATCTCCCAGGTGTCTTGGCGGCCCCGACCTGTTCCGGTTGAGCTCCCCACGATACACACCGTGAGCCACGTCCTCTCTAATTTCACCGGGTCCTCGTTGATACGGCGACTCTTGACCACACGATGGGGTTGAGGGTTCTATTATGTCAGAGGTGGGTGGTGATTGGCAAATGACGAAGAGTTCTTTCTTTCTTTCTTTTTTTTTTTTACATTTTTTTTTCTTTCCAAAGTCACGAGTTTCACGTCGACTTCTGCCTATAGTGAAGTGTCAAGTCCCCTCCGCTCTTCCAGATAAAATGTTTAACTGTTCGCAGGTCCATGTTGGGATCTAGAACCTGAGACAGAAAAGAAAAAAAAAAAAAGTCAGTAAAACAAATAAGGACCGAATGAGCGACACAGGTCAAAGGGGCAGATAAATGAAGAAAATTATCCGTTTTGTATGCAATTGGAAAAGGAAAAGAGAGGAACGCTGCATTGTGTAAATAAGCGGGGCCACACCTTGCCAGCTCAGCTCCTGTTCTTATACATTTGTCAACTACAGTCACAGAGTCTGGGGAACCTATGAACCCATGTTAATTATGCTGATGAGAAGTATTTGTCAATGTTTTTTTCTTCCAGGGTGCAAACGAGTCTAAAACTCAACAAAAATGAATGTTTGTTAACGAGAGTTTAGACAAAACATGAAATTTTTGTCAACGAGGTAGAGATAAAAATGCCAGAAACAAATGGGAACAGAGCTCCTGACCTCAGTTTGGAAAAGAGCAGATATATATGGGCAAACTTTACTTTCAATATTACAGCATTAAAATAAAAGTTAGATAGAGAATACAAGACGCTACAATGAGGACTGTCAACAAATAAACGTCAATAAGAAACAATTTAATGAGGAATTAAAAAGAGAAAAAAATATTCAGTAGAATTAGGTGAAAAGTTAGGTTTCCGAAACCACAAAAAGCACCTGAAGCTTATGCTGACAAAAAGTAGACCAAAGCCAACTAAATTAAATGACTAATGACTGTCAGAACTAATACAATCAATTTCTCCATCATTTTGAAATAAGTGCTATTCATTTTCACTGCATCTGATTGGCTACTGCACACTAAATGGCACTGCAGTCTTAAAAAGGTTTATATGGCTTCAGCTTTGGATATTGTGTCAAAATGCACACCAGCCACCCCTAAAACTAAGGACAGCCCTCTGTTCTCTCTATTGTACGGAAAATACACTGACTCAGTCCTGTTTTGACAAAATTCAAAAGTTCTGTCTTTCTGTGCCCAAACTATGGATGCTAAAGCTGTCAATGAAAATTAAAGCCATACTGGGCAACTGGCTCTAACTCCAACAGTGTCCATATTTGACACCAGAATTGAATTTGGGAAAATAAGGAAAATCTTTACATCTCAATCAGGAGCGATGAACACTGTTTTAGCCCCAGTTTGCAATTTAGACGACAAAATTCGAAATTCTTGCCTGGTGAAGCTTTACATTCATAGAGAGAAGGAAGGAAGGATAGCTAAACAAGCAAGGAGGAGGTGGGCAGTCTGGTAAGAGGGAGATGGAGGGCCTGCCTACCTGGTCTTGACACATTAATTCTATCTTCTCCTCCGCGAGCATGGCCATGTCCTCCTCCTTCTCCTGCTCCCCGGGCTTGTCATTGGCCGAGGAGCTGGTGGTCTGCGACTCGTTGTCCAGGTTGATGATCTTCTCGTAAACGTGCTCCATCACCTTCCTCACCTGGAGCATGTCGCTGGCTGACAGACGGTCCCTGCACGACAGAGTGTGTGTCATCGTTTTTTGCATTTATGGCTAAGTGATTATACTTGTTGCTTCACGTGAGGAAAAAAGCCCGCAACAAAGAAGAAAACAACTCACTTCTTCAGAGTTTTTGCTCCAGAGGAAGAATGGGGCTGGAGGTAGAATGGGATTTTGTTGAATTTGGGCATATTTTTCTGAAAGAGAAAATAAATATGGATATCATTCAAGTGCATTAAATTATGTCCAGGCTTGGAACAAATTTGTGCTTTCTATTCCAACTTCTACTGAGAAAATCTGCTGTGAAGTGGCCAGTCAATCTGAAGATCCATGTCAGACGACTAGGCACGATTTCTCAGTCCTGAGTCCAGACACAATTACAATATCTATCATCATGTTACAAATGTTACACAGCATTATGTCAAACTTCACTGTCAGTATGGGATGACTAAATTTGTGGAGACACCTGTATGGTTGCAATTAAATTCAAAATGTAAAGTTACTGCCATTCTAAGTGACTGACCCTGCTGATGTTGCCAAATACCTCTGACATAACATTAGCTGTAACACAGAGATTACTATTTTGGCTTAGGCAAATTATATCTTGTTTTTTTGTGTCAGCTGGACCCCTGAAATACACTGAGGAAGGGCTGGGCAATCCGGACAAAATGATCATTTTGACCTTGATTTCGCTAATAGGACAACAGCGGCAATATGTTGATATTGGTGCACTCACAAAATATTAACACAGTGACATTTTGTCCGAGCAGGTACAGACAAATATTAGAACAGCTAGAACAGTCTAGTAAATTCAGAAAATTGCAGCTCTTTATTGTAATACAGCCTTTAGACCCAGGAAGAAACAACACTCTTTAATCTTACATCACAGTATCAATATAATATCGACATATTGGCCAGCCCCACACTGAGGTTTTAACTGTGACCTACAAGATGTAAATTTCAAGCTCTGAATTTCACAGTTGCAGCCGTTGCTCAGGACAATCTGTCACATCTTCTCCTACAGGCTTTAAACATCAAAAAGCAAAGGTGAAATGGGCTGTTACTTTTCTAAGCTATACAAATTATAGTTTTTGTGATCAAAACTCATGAATCCAAGGCTCTACCTCAGCCTACTATCTCAAGCCACGCAGCGTTCCTCTCCTGTGAAATTCATACTTTTTGAGATATTTAAATTTTCTACCACTGGACCACATGGCTGGCTGTGGAGCTCCAGCTCCTTCTGAACAGCAAGCCAGTGAACAGGCAGCTTTGTGTGAACGGCCCCGACCACCTTCTGCTCTCATCATGAAGCCCGTTCAAAGCCAACTCCTTGCGCTGTGTGAGAGGAGTACTAGAAAAAGCCATCTTTCTTGCACATTACATGGAATAACTTGTTATGTTATGCTGCAAAGATCTTATGCCAGTGTGTATGTTTACCTGGAGTCCAGATACAACCACTGTGGCAGTTCAGCTGAATATCACAACCAAATGCCAGACTCCCCTTTCTTTTTTTCAGATCTTCTCCTGACAAAGGTTAAAATTTCTAGGAGACTTATCTACATTACAAGTAGCTGGAGGTGCAGCTTTCATTGATTTAACCAAACTTTCATATGATGAAGATATACAAAACATAAACAGAGCTTCTTCTGTAGTTGCTGCTGTTTTAAACAGCTGATCAGTGTCAACAACTGCTGGTCATGCCATGGTGTTGCTTAGCAACAAAAGCAGTAGTGATTTGTGTGTGAAAACACAAGCTGGCAAACTGATGCCTTGCCAAAGGCAGTGTGAATGGGGAATGAATTTGGAGCTAGCAATGCCACACTGGCAAAAACACATTTTTTTTGGGCTGTCTGACTAAAAAGGGCTTCACACACACACACACACACACACACACACACACACACACACACACACACACACACACACACACACACACACACACACACACACACACACACACACACACACACACACACACACACACACACACACACTCTCACAGATGCACATCACTCTCCATGACCCTGCTAATTTGGAAGAGACAGTGATAAAGGGAGGGACAGGCACACACACAAACACTTTTGCTTTGTCAGCATGCAGTCACATGTTCCCATGACTGTGTAAGACAAAATTTAACACGAGTTCAAATAAAGGTGCAAAAAAGCAGGTAACACTCACATCTACAGTTATGTCGATAACCCACTGTGGAACAGTCTCGTTCAGCAGCATGGACTCCGTCTCTCCACCTGAATCTCTACATAGCAGCCTGCAGCATGTGACACGGCATCAGAAGTGACAGCATGTGCTCCATTAGTCATCTATTAAAAACATTTCTGAACAGCTACAACACACTCTGCTGACATCACTGTTACCTGGGGTCACATGGATTTATATGACAAATATAAACTAAATTAAGAGGCATCATGTTAGACTGCATGCAAGTGGCAAAATCTGATCAAACTCACTGCATCAGGGTTTTGTGCTCACTTGAGGCAAAATCTTTGATCGTAATGAACAGCAGCTGATACACAATTTTAGAATAAATGATGTCATGGCAACATTTCTGCTGTAATTCCAATATTCCCACATAATGCACATAAAAATGTCAACCACTGACAACAGCAGGTATTGGTGGACTAATAAGGAAAATAAAGTCTTCCTTGGATTTATTGAATTTATTATTGGATTATTATATTGGATTTATGTGAAAACATTACAGTACGACTTGACTAAGACAAATTAATTCTTGAAATCCCCTTTGCATTTTTCCCAGACATGTTTTCTAATTTAGCTACATTCAGGGAACTCAGGCAGTTGGCTTCAGCTCAGCTGATCATATTTCAAGGCTTTGCTTAAAATTCACTCGACAGCTGGATGGAAACTGGGCGGTAAGACATTACCTAAATAGAGTTCTGCCTCCTGCTTCCCCAAAGATGACTGGTGTGTGTGGTGGCACCTGGAAATATCCATTTCCTTTCTGGACCCTGTTCTCCTGCTCTCCGTTCACTGTGGGGATGAAACACATTCACAAAACAAACCGAGTGACATCTTAGACACTCGGAACTCACTGCATTGATCTACAACAGCAAAAAATGTAGTAGACCGTGCAGCCAAATCACATTTGAGGCCAAGTGGATAAAAATACACTTCAAGCACAAATGGAAAAATACATCTGCATACTGGAGTGAGGCTCCCAACACTTTACTGCTCTTCAGTTTCAATCAACAGGGTTTTTAATGAGGCAATCACTGAAGGACGGTATAATCACAGGATGAAATGTAGTGACGAAAGTGCTTTAATCCAGTATGTAGAAATATTTTTCTATTTGTATTAAAACTTCCACCAAAAGAGACAGCATTATGTTGACATAAATAAAAGTATAATTGCAGGAAACTGGTTGGTTTACGATCATAATCATTGCAGAAAAGAGGGAGAGTATCACCTGGGTTTCTACCCTGCATATCAAACTACTTAACGTCAACAACATAACAAATTTCCATGATTATATTCCTGCAGTGTATTTAATAAAGCAAGGCATGTAACTGCTTCCCTAGAAGGATATGAGAGTTGATTTTAAAAATTTCCATGACTTTTCCAAAGCTTTAGGGATGTTTCATCATTTTCCAAAACAACTCCAGGCCAGCAAAACACATTGTTTTTTAAATTCCATGACTTTTTTTCATGGGTTTTCACGACCATAGAAAGCCTGTAATCACCGTACCATGATTTACTTCGTTCTCCTCCTCGTCCATGGGGTTGATGTGAGTCCTGGGCCAAAATTCCAGCAGAGCCTGGAGCAACAGCCCACCCAGGTTCACTGCAGAGACGAAAGGGTGACACGTATATAAAATAAGAATTTTAGCCTTAAAGACACATGATCAGAGTGTTACTTGCAGAGACAATGTGATTAGGTGTGATATCATACGCTTTGGGTCGGATCCATCAGAGCTTGAAAATCCTGCGTCCTTGGCAGACACCCAGGCAGCGAAGCAGTCACTCTCATCCAGTGTTATAGTGAGCATCTATTCAACATCATACCAAAGCATGGAAAATTATAAACCTGCTTTATCAACCCTCAGGCATTAGCTCGGATTTCAAAATCGCTCCATAGCTGGAAACAGGCATGATTGCTTGAAATTCATGAAAAATCTGTGTTTGACCGAGGTTTGGAACTCACCCCGGTTTTCAGATCAACCGAGAACCAGTTTGGCACGTAGACCATCTTGAAGCGCTTTTTGATCTCTTCATCAAACTCCACTTTCCCCAGGTCTTCACCCTTGCAGGCCTGAAGGTAGAAAATACATAGTCAGTCTATATAATATCACACATGTGATCATGTCATCCACATGAGGCTCCACTGGCACAGTTTTTTTGAACTCTGGGTTAATTACTTCTTTAGTTTGGTTAATTGGGGCAAGTGAGAACAACGCCAAATGAGCACAGGTGAAAAGATAATAGCACCAAGGCACCTGTTCTCTTCCAAGCTTACAGTGATTCAGTTTGTTAGAAGTGAGAATCTAATCCAAACAAACTGCAGTAAACAAAGTCAAATTGAGTTCTTAACAGAAAAGTTAAATTACATGTTTATCTAAACTTAGAGGATGAAATGAGATTTGTTTTGACTCCTGATGATAGGCTACAAAAACTCTGCCTAAAACACAAGCAACATGCGAGTCAATGTGATTAATTCAACTCCCTGTTCCACTTTTAAAGGAATAGTTCACCACTGGAAAGACGGTCATTCCATAAAACTGGGCTGTCTATATTTTTAAAAAATTAAATTGATACTACATGACCAGAGAAAAACAACCAGCATGCATTGCGCACATAGCACCGCCGGGCTACAAACTGGGGCAGAGTTTATGTGAGGACAGTCTTGAACGGCCATAAAAAAACACGTATTGGATGTTTTCACACTGTAACCTTGCTGTGTTAGTAACAACACTGTCGCTACTGAATTTTTCTATGCTCAGACATCCATTTCACCCCACTGACAAAAAAATCTGAAGTATGATCTGTAAATCGCCAGAGCTGGCACAAAACAAGCTGAAACTTGTCAGCCAGCAGACTTTTTGCTGGCAAATGAAAGTCGAGCTCTGGGTGCAACATGGAGGGAAGGTTTACACCGTTCATTTGCATATACTGCCGACACTGTAATGATGCAAAGTTGGCTGAAAATTGCCAAAGTATTTCTTTAACGGGGTGTTGTGAACCACGATGGTTCAAACCGAAGCAACAATAAGACAATAATTTGGCCGAGACCAGCGCTACAGCCTTGAGTTTACCTTTAGGACATCCCAGAAAGCCACATTGTTGTTGGTATCTTTGGTGAGTATGTGTCTCTTGTCATTCAGAATGTGACACTGGATAATACTGGCACCTCCTGCAAACACAACATTGAAATTCTTCTTTACAACAAGAAAGGAATTTGCGCGTTACTGTAAGTTCAGGCAAAGAAAACACAGGTTTACCCTTGATGACTTGCTCAGGTTGAGTGCATAATGGTGTCAAAGGGGTACTGCAGTCATTGTCATAGTCCCCTGATGATCTGAAGTTGTGCATTCCCTTTAGAGACTAAATGGAAAAACAAATGCAGAAAACACGAGTGATTACAGGTTGATCTGAATTTTAATACTCCCTTCATTGCTTCTCCTTGCAGCAACAGCAGTGATTGATGTAATGCAATTATCTGTTGCGTTATCAGCCACGCTATCACACAGCTGTTTTTAATTTTTCCACAAATAACGGGAGGATTACCATTAAATAGCATTAGGCGCGGTCACACGCAAAGGTCTCTGTATCTGCACAGCGCTCTGCCAGAATCATTAGGCTGACAGCTCGCCAGTGATCTCAGAGGTGCCACGCATGCTTACCCATTTATTAACGGATGACTTGGTGGTAGAGACCCAGATTGCTGGAGGTGGGTCAGCAGACCTGTCCAGTTCCATCTGAGCAAGAGAGAAACAGAGCAAAAGGTTGACTGACTCTGAATGGTTAGAGTGAGTTACGGGCTGAGGAATTAACTTAGGATGTTATTTAAAGTTACCGCCAATTTATTCTAAGTCTACATCATGCCCTCTGTCATTAAAATTGTGGATATTTAATTGTTTTCCCATTGTTTTTAAAACAAAAACAAACCTAGCTTTGAAATGACCCTGCTGTCCTGGGTAACAGAGATAAATCGAAAACATGAATGTGACAATACTGTGCATAATAAACAGCAGCAAGCGGCCTATTCTAGAGCAGATTCGGTGGAGAGAGACACAACGGGAACATCAAATAAATTCCAGAGTTAAATTGTTATAATACAATTGTAACTGTGGAATTTATTGGGAGTGCCTATCATGTTGTGAGTCTTTCCACTGAATCTGAATCAACCACATTTGGATTTACTGACTGCAATTCTGAACCTACAGCAACTAGTCCTGATGTCCTCAGATTTTTCAATGTAAAAATGAGGGCACAAACTTTAATTAACAACTGACATTATCTTTTCACTGAAGCTGTCAAAAGGAACGCTGTAGTCTGTGTTCTCAAGCTCAAACTCATAGCTTAAATTTGCCACCTAATTCCTGTTATTGTTGTGCAGCTATAAAGTGAAGACATCACACCGTACCATTACTTTGTCATTACATTATGATAACTGGCAATCTCATGCTCTCCCTGTTCCATGTTAGCATGAACAGGCTCCTTACTTTGAGCACTGGGGCCTTCTCCTCACAGATGAGCACGCGGATGTCTGGGTTACGGAGGTCAGTGCAGTAGATCTTTTTGTCCCTGCCTCCAGAGTAGATGTGTGTGAAGGCCTCGTTGACCTGCAGGGCCCACACCCCTTCGTCATGGACCCGGTAGGTGGCGATGCACCTTTGCTGGCCGAGGGACCACAGTCGGATGGTTCCATCAGAGCTGCCCGACAGGCACTGAGGGGAAAGACAACAGCGTCAGATGTGTTTAGGTGGAGAGGGAACAGTCAATCTAACAATGTGTAATTTACACACGTGAGCTCACCTGAGTGCCGTCTCGATTCAACAGCAGTGACTTGACGTTGTCCGTGTGACCTTTCAGCTTCATCAGTTTTGCACACGTTCGAGGGTCCCACACTCTCAGAACCTGTGGAAATAAATAATGGGGGGAAAATGGCAGTGTTAACCACATGTTTCACTCCTGAGTCACAATGGAGAGGTGGGCTGGGAATAGAGATAGACACTCATTGAAAGTCAGACCTTTTCTGTGGATCCAGATACAATGACTGTGCCCATCTGATTCATAGCCAGACTGTAGATGGAGTCTTTGTTCCCACTGAGTGACGAGGCTGTTTGCAAACAAGACAGAGTGAGTCCACCAGTACAGACACGACTACCACCCAGAGAAAAACATCAGCCATTACAAAACACAACAACTTTAACCTTGTCCTTTCACAGTAACAAAACAACCTATACAGCCCAAAAATCAGCTAAACCGTCAAGTGGAATGAACAGAGCGTGACTTACTGGTGACAGTGTTGTTGGATGCAGTCAGTGCTGTTAGTGTGTTCACATCCCAAAGAAAGATCTGACGGTCCAGTCCCGCTGATGCCACCAGCTCCTTGTCCTTAGCGTAGGCCAAAGCTTTCACGTAGTCCTTGTGTGTCCGTAACGTCGACATACAAAACCCTTTATGTGCATTCCACACCTTGACTGTTGTATCCGATGAGGCAGATATCACTGGAAAAAAAAAAAATTAATAACATTTGCAACATTTAGGCCATCAAATAAAATCTGTCAACAAGCAGCAGGGAGAATTAAAGAATGCAACACCACAGGCATACAACTCACATGTTTTGCCATTGCAGCAGAGAACAATATCATTGACCCAATCTGTGTGATGCTCCATCGAGGCGATGTATGGGTCCTGCTACAGTGACAGAAAAGGGGAGTTAGTGTTTATACAGCATCAAAGAAATTGTACATATGTGATATGGGCTAAAAGACAAGGAAGTTGTACTTTGTGCTGGTTGACGCTCCATATCCGAATGATGGAGTCTCTTCCAGCAGTAAAGAGCCGGTTCAGTGCAGGGTCCAGCTGAAGTGCGTTCACCCCATTTCGATTGTACTTCTCAACCTCATCTCTAATGACATAAGACACCTGAGACATAAAGGGGAGGATGAGCACTGACTGAGGCACGGCTGCACTCACAGAGCCGTATCAGAGCCAACACCCCCACCCCAGAGTCACACTCATCTGTCATTCACACTAATGCTGAAAAATATGTGGTTATCTAGATATGAACATGCGTAATGTTGACATCTCAAAAGGCGACGATATGGACGATATCACATTTAGGTTTAGCTTAAGAAAGTATTTGGTCTGTTCTGATCAAAAAAAAAAAAAAAGTGAAGTAACAGCATTTTCTACATCAAGCATGCACAATTTTCACTCTTGCTACCCTTAAAATATCGTCGAAGCATTATGAAAAGCAGAGGTTGCAGCAAAATGTTTGATTTTATTTCATTTTTAATTTATCTGAATGCAGCCTAAGACAGTGATTGGTGTTTTTCTGATCTGCATTTTCCATGACCATTTGAAATTATTATGCTGGTTTGAAGAATGCTTAATTTTCACTGTGGCTATGGTTAAAATTTCGATTAAGCATGAACCCAAAGTGATATCGTATACGGTATCGCTATCGAAATATTTGGTATAAATATCGAGGTGTGACATTTTATGCATGCCGTGTAGCTCTAATTCACACACCAACTTTGTGCTGCGATGCTTCACCACGGCAAAGGGCTGCTGCTCCAATCCTGCACTGAGTTAGCTAACGGTGCATGTGACTTCGCTAATTAATCACACAAAATGGCGATGGACTCACCGAGGACTTGCCTTAATCTTCATTTTGACACATTAAAAAAAATCTGTGCTGACAAACTAACCAATGCATGTTTGCAAAACGCACCGTAGAGCCAGCAAAGGGACGTACATTACCTCAGCAATTAGACCGAGCCCAGTTACAAGTACAAGCTAGCTAGCGTTAACGACGTGAAAGCTGAATATTGCCGCAAAGACAGCAAACCAGGCACTGGTGCTAACAAATTAACCTTCAATGGTAATATCATTATATTAAATAGGTACATGTACGAGAACTGCTAATGCTAGCGTATGATAATTTGGTCGTTACCGTTAGCCAGAGAAGCTAACAACTAACGTAAGCTAAGCTAATGTTGCTAGGTTAGCCGGCTTGAGTCATGATCCGTAACAGCAACGATGCCGCTTGCAGCCCATTTTTACTGTCCATCACTTTTCCGCGGGGCGCATTTTCACTCCAGCGGTCAACATCTGGCCGCTGCCACGCATTCAGCAATGCTGCAAGAATTACAATTTACCTGTACTTTTCTCCGCCCAGCAGCATTTTGCCTGTGATGCGTGGCCATCTTGCATGTTGACAGTCAATGCATATGATGCTACATCCGGAAAAAAGAAAACATACGCGCCTCGGGTTTATGGGTAATGTAGTTTTTTTTCCCAGTCCTAGCCTTTCTGTAGTAACAAGTTTTTAGCAATCGTGATACATCCACGTCCCTTAATTTAGTTGGATCCTGGAAAAAGCAGGAGATGTGTATGAATTAAGGGAAATCCAATGTCAGTGTTTCCTACTTAATCATTAAAAATCAGTACCCGAATTTCTTCCTTTAAAAATATAATTTAATTTGAGCTTTGACATTCACGGGATTTTAGGGGCAACTGAAAAAAAACGTCAGGGGTTTAAGGGGTTTGTGTGTATGGGTTAAGACATTTTGAGGTGAATCATCTTGATTTTAAGTAGAATTTAGAGGTTTTATCTTGAAATGAAGAGCTCGCGAAGGTAGGTGTGTGTGTGTGTGTGTGTGTGTGTGTGTGTGTGTGTGTGTGTGTGTGTGTGTGTGTGTGTGTGTGTGTGTGTGTGTGTGTGTGTTCAGGGGAAATGTGAGGTAAAACTAAGGCCATGGGTTTTGTGTGTTTCATATCAGGAGTGTGTGTGTGTGTGTGTGTGTGTGTGTGTGTGTGTGTGTGTGTGTGTGTGTGTGTGTGTGTGTGTGTGTGTGTGTGTGTGTCTGGGGTTAAACAGTGCCACAGTGCTTCACCGTTTTTTTTTTTTAAGGCTGCACTCAAACATAACAACCTAACCTTGACATTCACTTACATGGCAGCGGGCTTATTTTCCTAACCAAGTAAAAATTTTTAATATTTCTACAGCTCTGAGGCTCAATGGTTGGATTTGTCATTGTCTCCATTTAACCCCCAGTAAAAACACCAGTGTAGAGCAGGCAAAACGCAACTGTGTTATAGCATAAACAAATACAATACATAGCCTACTCAGAAATAAATGCTGGTTTGCTGCCTCAGATAATCTCCTTTACCAGACATCAAATTAAGCATGGGTGCATGACTGGCAACTGTAGGTCTCAACCCACTTTTTGGGCTGGACCACCCTGCCCACACGGACTGACATTCCTGCATGCATTAGTGCAAGTATATATATTTATATATATTTAGACCAATTTGGCTCATTTTCCTGGCTTGATTGAGCTCCAGTAGAGGGCGCAATAAGGCAGCACACAGTTAGACACTGCCTCATGCTGTTCACTGGACACCCTGTCCCACCTCTGCAGGTAAAAGAAACTTGTGTACTAACCCACAATGCAATATAAAGTTTTTTCCTTCTTAAAAAGGCACCGTATCTGCAGACAGCTTGCCGTAAGCTACAACATTGTGTCGAGTTGGACGCACAACTTACAGAAATATCTTAAAAATAATATAGACTAGTCGAAAACTGGGAAGGTGTGGTAAATTATGAGCTCAGGTCTGAGATCATG
The DNA here is from genome assembly GCF_902150065.1 of Myripristis murdjan. Lineage (NCBI taxonomy): Eukaryota > Metazoa > Chordata > Actinopteri > Holocentriformes > Holocentridae > Myripristis > Myripristis murdjan. Next base: position 23,690,004 of record NC_043996.1, on the reverse strand, counting down.
AGACCAGCAACAACTAATATCCAATATAATCAGCTCTTTTATATGATATAATCACTTCTGTCGACCTTTATTATCTCCTGACAGACATTCAGTTATGATAAATTAGGCCTATACTGTGTGTTAAATGATTTACAGGCATATATAAGTTTTGTACGACTTAGGGTAATATTTGTTTTAAATGTGCCTTAAGTTTTGTTATGAATAACATTATATCAGCCTAAAAGTTGAGCTGGCCTATTCAGCATATTTATTAATTAATGGGAGCGGTAAAGTGATTAGGCGAGTTTTAATAGGTTTTATTAGCGGCTTGATAAATGTGGGGGAAATTTGCAAAGTGTTGCAACTGGGATGACACGCTCAGATGGGGTGGATGCAGCTGTAATCCGCTGAGGTCGGCCGCCCTCGCTCCTCCCTCCCCGGCCGCACTTGCTCAAGGGCAAACCGAGGTGCAACTCTCCTCCGGCTGGTCAACTGGCGCACAGGCGCACCATCCTCTGCGCGCTGCAGGGACTGCGGGAGTTTTCTTCTGAGGGATGAATACGGAAGAACCACTCGAATGGAAGGGCAGATTTTTCTGAGGCGACCTGTCCAAGTTGATGCTTGCACCTGTGGCAGAGTTCAAAATGTGCAACATAAGGTGATTTGACATCTGACATTCATCTGCGAGTGAGTTTTTTTTTCTTTAACTGCAAACCTCTGGATTCCAGTGAGAGCACTTCACAGCCCTGTTGATTGGAGTATTGTTTGATAATGAGGCGGGATGTGACGTGAGGAGAAGTCATGGATTTTGCACGGAGGGTTTGGCACTTCCTTCATCTAAAACCCCAAGAACTTAACTCTGGAGGCGATGCTGTAAATCTCAGAGTTTCACATGTAAGTATCCTTTAACTCGTTTTTGGATGTGTGACATTAGACTGATTGCTTAAAAATGGACCTTGCATTTATTGCATTTTATTTTTTACCATGACTACACAGACAGTGATGCAGTTAAGTGAATACAATCTTAATTAAAGAATAAACACTGAGCCTACTTTGTTCACTGTTTTGTATATAACATTAGTCACATACTGATGGACCACTGGAGAGAAGTGAGATGAGATGCAGGCCCAGAATTATACTTAGTTTAACATTATGAGCTATTTGGTGGGAATTTCACTTGCAGCTTACAATTATGACTACTGACACAGCCTATTTCATATATCACTAAAGGAACAAAAATGGAATGTAGGCCACTGATTTTGAAATAGTCATTTTATGTGTATATTTTGCTTTAATTTAGCAATAATTTAGCATTAAAGGCCAATACATTTACCTGGATCATTTTCATCACTCACATGACCCACTGTTGGAAATCTGGATATTGGAGACCTCATTTCACTTTTGGGGTAACTGCTGAGATTAGAACATGACTTTTCAAAACCTGACTGTGTTATCCTCATGTCTCAGTTTTGTAGTAGCCATGCATAATGACATTTAATTTATAAAGAAGTGGGATAAAGATTGTCTACATACTAAGTGATTAAAGCCCAAAAAACTTTCACATCTGCCTCAGTGGACGGGTGAGTCTCTAAATAAAAAAAAAAAAAAGAGAGAGAATTTAAAATATAGTAAATATTAATGTTCATAAATGTGTCAGCTTATGCGGTGATGATTTCACCGTAGCCTCATTTTGCCGGCCCATACCTGCTGCAGCCTACATGCTTAGACTCTCTGCTGCAATCACAGTAAAAGGTTTTTGCAAAGAAAGTAGGTCATCAGTTCAGTGTTATGCACCTAGCCCGGCCCTGTGCAGCTTTGTGACGGTGACAAGCACTCAACATATGACGGGTGCAGTGTAAGCCGGCTGCACCCTGACTTCCAAAGTGTGCTGGATCGTTTTTCCATGATTAGTAACATCAAATTGAAACTTTGGTTTTGGAGTCAGGTGTCTTGTAATCTGTTGGGGTGGGGTGGGTTCTTGTTGCATTCAAATCCTGTTGAAATAAAGGTTGGTTTTAGAATGACCAAGGTTTGTTAAAGTCTGGTTCTCACAATGAAACTTTTTAACATTACATAGAGTCTTTCAGTAATCCCAGATTTTGGCATAGGCAGTTAAAATGCGACACAGATTTGACAATCCTTGACCAGGAAAATGTGAGGGAAAAAAAACACCTACACAAATTTGCACAATAACTCATCTGAGATATCATAAAAATGGGATCCATTTAATTTTCCTGTAGCTGTCTCACCGTTTACCACTCAAATAAAGCTTGCAGCACAACAAACCAGTGATTCTGCAGAGCCTATTTATTTTTGATCACCATGAGTGAACCAAGACAAAACCGCTGTCCTGAAATGACTCTTGAGGGCTTAACTCCACGACTCCGGTGGAATAAAATCTCCGCATCAAAATAGAGCTAACAGAACAGCAGGTACTTTTTCATCACATGAAACCTTATGTCTGGATTTGCTTCAATATCCGTTTTCATTTTTGGCAATAGCTTTGGTGAGCTTGTGCCATGATTAATGGATCCAAATGGAGCCTATTATGTAATTACTAATGAAATAACATAAAAATCAGACATTACACTTGCTTAGAAAGTAATTCATGGGTGGTATGGTAAAGATTTTGTTTAAAAAGCAATAGTATATAAAGAATAGTATGTTTCCTCTGAAGAAGACTAAGTTGACAAAGTTTCAAAATGCTTATTGATGCCCAGGACAGCACAAGGACAGTATGTGAGGTCATAGGTCAAGGCTTGATCAAGTGACTTGCCCCAAAATCAGCACCGAGCACAACGCCCCCTTTTCAGCATCCACAGATGTCTATTTTCCTCTTAGCCATTTAAGTGTTTAGAATAACTCACCTTCAGTAGAAATGTGCAGTGACGGTGTTTAAAGTCAAACGATGTGGTTCTGAACATGAACAACGTCTTTAGCGTCTGTAGAAAGTCGGACACTCAGAGGTGAAGCTGCTAACAATCTACTCATCACTCGGAATTAAGGCCAAAGGATTTATGTGAGGGAAGTTTGGGTTTTAGGTAGATCATCTCAGGATCTCTGTTTCTGTGTGCACATAGCACTTGAGATTGGCATTAAGACAATTAAGAATTTCAGTATGAGACAACAGTAACATACTGGCAGCAGAGACGCCAACATTTTACATGTTTACAGTGTTTCTATTGTAATTTAATTCAACAGCATCCTCCTGCATGTTGGATTGCAGCACATGACAGTAGGATAACTGCAGGTTTAATGGCAGTTTTACTCTATTTTACTGGCAGCAGGGTTGCCAGCATGTTCCTGTTTATTTACAAAAGCTAAGTTAAATATACATAAAATAAGATAATTTTGGATTTCATTCCTAATCTTTAACCAACCCATAAAGTATCGCTCCTTGTCAAAGCTCCCCTGGGTCTGAAACAAATTTAAATGAACTGAATTCAATTTAACTGAAGTGAACAGAAGTGGTGTGATCAGGGTGTCCAAACTGAAGAGCAGGTGTGACTTCCATCAAAACACTGAATCAAAGTTCAAAGATGTGCCATTGTGCAGTGTACAGTTCAAAACAGTCTTTTACAGTTCAGTGATGGGTTTACAGAAAATAGCACATACAGACTTAAATAGGTCTAACTTTCTAATTAGTATCTTAATGTGTTCATGACATTTTTGTTGTTTTCATTTTGTAAGAAATGGTTGCATAGTGAACCTACAAATATGGGTCCATGTCATGAAAGTGAGATGGGAAAGTTATTCACCTTCTAGTTAATCCAGTTGCTCCTACCTGAGTCCTCTTTTGATTAAGCAACTTTTTAATAAAAGGTACAAAATGTTTAATTCCTTCATGAAGTACATTAAATAATCTTGTCCTGAAACAATGCTGTTTTGATTTTTTGACACAGTAAAAATATACATTCACACTAATGAAACATATTGTAGTTTATAAATCAAGTTAAAATGTCTTACAGTTTTGCACTTTTGACAGCTTTATTTTGTTTATTTGTCAGTCCATGAATCATAAAACTAGTTAATGGAATGTGTCAGATTTCCTGTTAAGCATATGCATCGTCTTTTCAGATCTGGTAGCTATTTAACAAGGTTTAGAATGATACCAGAAATAAAAGAAAAGAAAGGAATAATAAAGCGCCCTAATGACTTGCAGTGCATTGTATTTACTGGGAACAATTATTCAGATTTATTTGCATACAATGGAAAGAGTTTGAACTGTGGACTAGTGTGAAAAGATTTTTTTTTTTTGTTAATGCATTTGGATATTTTGTATAGCTTAGGCACACACTGTGAGTACATTTCAAAGCTCAAAACATTTACTTATACTTAAAGAATTTCCTTTCCCCTGGGGTGATCGCGGCTTTACTTTAGCAACTTTTCTTATATTAAGTAAAAATTAAAGGTTAATCTAACATTTCATTTTCAAGTCGTACCATTCATGATTCATTAAGACTCCTTTCTCACGTGAAACACTGTAAAACTGGTGCTGTGATCCTGCCTCAGACATACTGTGTAACTCTGATGCCCCTGGTGGGCGTAAGAAACTTTACATCAACTTGTTGCCATGGCAAAGGAGAGACCCATCTTCAGACGCCTCAGTCAGTTTGTGTCCTGTGGCTCACACACCTGGAAAGGTATGTTTAAGTTGCAGAGCAGCAGATCCATACACACGCCTCTTGCTGCCACACATTTTACTCGCTTCTGTCCAATCAACAGCCACCGAATGATATTTAACACTCAGCGTACACTGTGCTGCACATGCCTTAGTATGTTTAAAGGAAACAAATCTCTCCCATTAACTCAAAATACTGGTGTTATTGATTTTTTTTCTGTATGTAGAGTTGTATGTAGAGTTGTGATAAATCGGTGTCCAGCGATGTTTAGATTAGAAAGAAACTGAGGGCTTTCAAATCAAGGCTCCATTAAATTTGAAACTCTTCAGTGCTCATGACTCGTGGTTTTTCAAAAGTGAATCAAATGTAGCTGATACCAAACTCCACCAACAAACTCATTCGGTTTGAGATGATTTATTGACTATGCAAAATAGTGGCGCAATGAAGCAGTGATAAAACACACAGCAAAAAAGTCACAATTCTGCTTTTAAACAACATGGGCTGTAACCACGTGAGTCTCCATTCTCCATTATGTCACCCTTTAACAATTAATCCCCCATTAATCCTATAGAATATACTTGGGGAGTATACACTGTCTGCTTTAAACGTGAAGGGTGTGAAACCCTTTAAAAGACACAAATAGCCATTTAACTGTAACGTTTAGGAGAAATGTCGATAAGAGAACATTTTGAAAACCAACTAATCTTATTCTGCAGTGTTTTTACCCTTCAGTTGTCCAGGGAAAGTTGACTGAGCAGACTTATTCTTTTTCAGCAACGCCTTACAACAACAAACCTGCTTCTCTAACCTCTAAACTGTGTCAAATAACGTGCATTAAAAATATAACTGCAGGATATCGCGATACACTTTGTGACCATTTGGTGCCTTTTCAGTTTGGACATTACAGCACAGTTGTAGTGTAGAAAAACATGTGGTTGGCTGGTTTAGTGTATGTGTGTGTGTGTGTGTGTGTGTGTGAGTGTGTGTGTGTGTTTGGAGGGGTGAGGCACAAGTCAAAACTGCGAATCCATGCTCTTCTCTACCTTGCAACTAATTATGATAATTATTTGCCGTGATGGCCATATCACATCTGGCTGTAATGGGAATTTAATTTCATTCAACTAAGAGACTTTTTTTTTTTTTTTTTGCTCTGCTCTGTCTAATTCTTTTCCGCCATTTCCTCCCCCCAGTAAGCCGGCTTGCAAATCAAAACAGCGTACATTGGCAAATATTCTCCCTGTGCATTTGACTGTAGATTAATAATATTGTGACCCAAATTCCTGTACAGTTTGAATATACATCCGCTCGGTTGCCTTTGACTAGAAAGACGGTGATGGTGATCGCCAAACTCGAAACAGTTTTTGGTGTACAGTCAGTTGCCACATTATTTGGTTTAGATATTGTGTTTTTGAAAAGTGAAGCAATACAATGCCACACAGAGTAATCAAAGGTCTTTGGCATCATCTTAAGGTCATTAAAGGTGACGTCCTGTGACTGTCCTGCATTTCCGTGAAGGTTTCATCAGAGTCACAGCATGACAGGGACATTGTCGCTGTGAAACTGTTTATCTGCTTTATGACGTTGCAAATGGGACCTAACCTAGTTATTTTGCTAGCAAATGGAAGAGCACAGGATTCAGTGTATGAGATGAGCTCATCTGAGATCAACCTTGGCCAAATAAGCAGATCAAGTGAAAGCAGATAACTAGCGTCTGGCTGGACGTGTGAAGGGATCAATGCATTTCAGGACAGAAGGAGATGGAAAACTCGCAGAGCTTAGTCAATATGAAAAGGGTACAAAGGTATTTCTGTATCAAAAAGGGGAGCGTGGGAATGTAATCCTCTCTTTGGGAAGCTTTTTAGTTATTAAAATATCTGTCTCCACCACTGGCAAAAGCACTGGTAGTGAATTTTTATTATTTTCACAAGAAGAGTGGGGCTGTGTGACCTCCTTGAGTTTTCCTCTTTGTTTAGAGAGGAGCATGGGTTAAACTCTTCTTTATGCTTTGTTTTAGTACATGTAGGTGCCAGATGGGCCCTGATATAGGGCAAAGTCACATAACCACCATAAGATTTTAATCTATTTTAGACATCAACAGGAAAGCATTTGAAGCTAGCCTATATTTAGTGACTTTTCTGACTATAGGCTTACCTGACACTATCTGAATTGTCCGCATGTGGCAAACTCCACTCATCTGGTACAATCAGTAGGTTACGGCTGCCTGACCAAGGTCAACGGCCAATGAAAGTTTACACGCAAAACGAGATTATGGTACACGAGGGTCAACAGATGGAAATCCAGCACGCATGGGGGCATTCATGCATAGGTTTTAATTTTGGTTATTGTGACTGCATCACATCATTTTGCCCCGGTGGTAAATTATTGAAATTGAATTTAATTGAATTGACGTGACATAAAGCTTTTAGTGCAAAATTTGTAAAGTGGACATCAATATGTAGTATCACCAGTTTCTGAAAATAAATCCCTAATTTATTTAATTCAGACCTGGTCATTTTCTGTCGTTTGAGCTGAAGATATTAAATGATAAAGAAAGTATCTAAAAATCTCATAAAACTATTACAAGTGCAGATACAAAGCATCAAGGCTTGGTGTTTATTGGAATTAGTTTATTGGAAATCCCAAAAAGGTCAAAGATGTTTTTGCTTTGAACATACAGAAATTGCCTATATTCTCATATATTATCCACATTCACATGCACATTATATTCACCAAGTCTGAAGATCCTCTCACATAATCTGGGTTTTTTATTATTGGACTTGCAGAATGAGTGTCCTGTATTGATTGTATTGATCACTGGTTACAATGTGTTGGATGGGACCTCCACATTTTAGTAGGATTTTGTTCATTTCTGTGCCATTGGCTGAGTTACTGCCGTTCTGTCAAGGTAATCCGTGCAGGGTCAGCTTTAGCACAGCAGAAAATGACCTTTAGCATCTTTAAAGTTGCCGACAGCTCATTGGCCCGACCCTGCCGTCTCCTCCAGTCCGATGGAGGCAAAATGGAAGCGATCGCCATCCCAAATCAGTGCGAGTGAAAACCCCCGGTCAGAGCAAATGACTGTGGACTTAATCCCTCTGACTGAGAACTATGGCTGTCCTAGTTTGACAGAGACAGTTGGATAACAGGAAGCTGGCACTGGTCAGTGGTAAAGAACTTAAACCATGACTCTGTCCCTGCATATGCACTGAGGCTCCCTCTCTACCATCTTCCAATCAGAAAATCAGCGGCAATCCGGCTTTTGCCTTAAGCTTCAACTATACTGTATTCATGCAAAGTTTGAAATAACAAACGTAGAGCACACTGCAACACACTCACAATATTTTTTTAAAGTGATTCCTGTGGTTCAGCCACCGTGTCCGTGCACTATATGCCTTCTCTGAATCAGATTTAGATCACCTAGAGTACCATAGCACTTTACCTTTCTTTCCAAACACGGACCTTGATTTGCAGAAGACACAGGGAAATCATCTCCAATGGGCCTGCATGGATAATTCTGGCTTTTCATTTTCATCCTATTGGTCCAAATTTGAAAAATTCAGAAGTTTTGTTATAGTGTAGACAGATCACTGTGTAATCCTGTGATGAATATAAAGGCCAATAGTTTCACATTCCAGTTGTATTTCATGTTGGTTGCTGTTTCAGTGCAAAGTACTGATTACCTGACTCCTTAACTCCACTTTTGTCCCACACACATGTTTGATCTGTAGCCACAAAACTGAAGCCAAACTATACTTCTGTAGCTTAATATACTTATTTAAATGGACTACTGTAAAGTGTTTTTGCAAAATAAGACTTGAGTTTACATTCTGTACATTTTTTTAACATATGAAGTGCATGATTATAACAGTGTTCTGATAAGTGATTTTTTTTTTTTTTTTTTTTTAACCACAACCTAAATTCAACACCATTAGCATTGATAAGCTCTAAAAAGGAAAGGGAATTTTGTTCCATACATGCAGAGTGAAGAGAAACACCAAAGTAATCAATACAGCACAAGATAATGGAAATAATGTATGCATTAAACCACTGGGATACCCCAGCAAGCTCTTCTCTGGTTGAGTTTGGCTCCATTGTTTTAATGTAAGATGGTATCAGCAAATGCTCGTTTCAGCATGTTTAACTTTCCAGAGCCAACTTTTCACTGGGTTGCTTCCATTCATGGTGATGGTACACTTGCTGAGCTCACCAGTGCCTTAAAGACAAACATTTTTGATAGATGCTTATTTCTCCATCTCGCTCATCTGCTTTTTCTCTTGTCTTCACTCATGTTGCCCCACCTGTAGCTGTAAGTAAATTCTAGTACAGGAGAATCAGGATGAAAAGATGGCAGCCATGCTGTTACCAACGGGTCCTGATGGCTTGCGGCGGTTCACTCGCGAATCCTTGGCTGCCCTCGAGCAGCGGATTGCGGAGGACCAGGCCAAGAACGTCAAGGATTTCCAGACGGATCACGGGAACAACGTGGAGCAGCCCAAACCCAGGGCCGACGTGGAGGCGGGCAAGCAGCTCCCGCGCATCTATGGTGACATCCCTGCAGGGCTTGTCGGGGTGCCACTGGAAGACATTGATCCTTACTACTTCAAGAACCACAGGGTGAGAGATTCAGTGTGTGTGTGTGTGCTGATGAGAGAGGACAGCTTTGATATATAGGGGGGTTCAGGTATGTACAGCCATTCATATGCAATATAAGCTGCTTAAGTACATGGTAATAGGTTAAACTAAACTAACAAATAGAAAATTTAACCTCAGTGACACAAAAAAATGCTTCTAGACATATAATTTCATTTCTTCTAAGAAAGAAAATGTCAGATTACTCATCTTTCAGCATCTTGTAGTAGAAAAGTAGTGAGGAAGACAGGAATACAGGACTGGGCAAGTACAGGAGAGAAATCTTTGGTCAAATTTGATGTCAGCCAGTTGAAGCTCACTTAAGTCCAGAGATGAAGAAATTAAAGATTCAACCATGTCAGGACATAAAAGCATCACTTTTACTTATCAAGTTAATTTAATTTGTGTGTGGCAACAATGCCAGCTGCGATTTGCACCATCTCTTCCCTCAACAACCACTGGAGATAAAAAGTGTCAGAAGCACTTCTTGTTGAGTTAAGGCACTTAATAGGCAAGAGAGCATTTGTTCATCCAGCTAATGGAAGTTTAATGAAGTAGATCCATACCACAGAAGTTCAATGTGATCACACAGTCTTTACTGGCACGTGAGTGAGATGGGCAAAGGCAGTGAGGAAGTGTCTTTCAGTGGCTCAAAACTGAAATGCCAGTGAACAGATGTACAATGGCAAATGCTCCGGTCAGTGCTTTTAATTTGATTAATATTGCAAACAGCTTGCAGTGGTCCAGCACATTATCCACCACATTGTAGGTTTGGCTGAACATATGATTTATTTGACATATGCTCTTGATTCTGCACCTCTGGACTTCAGACCTGGCTTGGATCACTTTTGATCCTGTTACCAAGACTAGACGTTGTTGCTGTGTTAGAATCAGCTGTTGCCTGGTTGAGTTGCTGTATTTCTTTGCAAGCCCAAATGGCCATCTTTGGGTCTAAATTCATATTTCAGAGTAGCAAGGCTGGGGGAAAACTGACAGATGTACAAAATAGCATAACAACATTTTTACCTCACAAGAGTAGAAACTGCTGTCGTCCTGCTTATATGGAGTGAAGGAGATTTGCATGGCCTCGAGTAGCATTATTATTATTATTATTATTATTATTAATGGATGTGACATCTGTTTCAGGAAAGTACGTTAACCAAGGGAACTATTTTACAAGAATAAAAATGCAACTTACTTTCATTTATTATTACTGCTAATATGGTCATAAAACATTGACTTGAGGACTTGTTTGAGCCATTTTTTCTCCATATTTGTCATTTTTGAATGAAGTTTCAGTAAACGTAATTGTATTGTGAAGGTAAATATATTCCCTGTCCGGTATCTGAGGATGACAACTTTGAACATTAGCAGTTATCTGTTTCCGGAGAGGGATTTGTTGTTGTTGTTGTTGTTGTTGTTGTTGTTGTTGTCTAACCTAATCTACAGCCAATTGAGCGCCATTAATGAAATTGCCTTGCTTTCTGCGTCTTTCAGAGCGGGGGATTAAATCAGTAATGCATCTCAACTTTTTCCGCATAACAGAAATGCGAGAACGATAGAAACTGTCAAGTGTAACTTAAAATGAAGTGAGATTGCTGAGGTTGTTTTGTTATTTGATAACGTAAAAAGCCAAGAGTTTCTTACGATTTGCCAAATGAGGTGTTAAAATAAGCAGCTGTTGATATTCTGGTGTGATCTCGGAAAACGGTTATGATAATTAATGATAATTATTAGCATGAACAAAGCTCTTGTGTCTATCACTGTATATGATCTCCCGGACACTTTGATCACCCATCTGATATAGTTTTGATTTATACCCATTCCTACTTTATCTTACTGATACAGACAGGAACTTCTGACTGCATGATAAAGGATCAATGAAAAAATCCTCAGGACTTGTGAGCATGATGTGTCAGTGACCCTTTGGATCAATCAGTGATTTTCAGCCGATTTGCTGCAAAGTGGGATTGAATTGCAGTTAGTTAAGATGAGCCCAGAGCCGCTGCAGCTCCTAGTCGACACTTGAATGAGATTACCAAGTTTTGATTTACAGAGTCGGTAGATCAGGCCTCTGCCCATTAACAGGCCGTTTATGCAGAGATGAAAAAGGATGTGGCAGTCGTTCTCAGGGTCTCTTTGTTTTGGCATGTGATGCACTGCTGGATGGGAGGATTATCCAAAGATGAAAAAATATTTAAATAAATGCCACATCTGTTCGGGAAAAGGTTCAGCCTGCACTGGAGCTGCCTCCATTATCCCAACTGGCCTCGCTTGCTGACCGAGTTGACGACAGTGAGCTGCTTTCTTGGAGGCAGAAGTGCTTCTGTTGAATGTCAACACAGATGGTAGACATGGTCTTAGACTCAACGCAGCAGCTATACCATCAACCCTAAAGGAAATGGTTGAATTACTACTCAGAACAGCTGTTTAGTTCCATCACAGAAATTACTTCTCATCCCTCGATCCAGTTGTGCACTGAGATGGCAGCAAATTTATTTTGTGAAAAGAAACGTATAACCTATTTAAATTAAGATGACTTTTTTTTTTTTTACCCCTCTTTATAAAAACTGTACTGTATATTGTGTTTAGCTAACTGTTATAGATGATGTCTGAAAGATGTGATTTTCTCACTAATGATTTGTGTTTTTTTCTGTTTACCCTGCAGACTTTTATAGTACTTAACAAAGGGAAGGCCATCTTCCGATTCAGTGCCACGTCTGCGCTTTATATAATTAGTCCATTTCACTTCATCAGATCAATCGCCATAAAAATTTTAGTCCATTCATATCCTTTTTGATTCACCAGTGTCTGTGTCTATGCCTGTCACTCTGCTGCACACAATAAGTGATGTAATTTAGCCTCTAATTATGTAAAATAATGATGTAATTGTTTGGGGAAACAAGCCAGGTTGGTCTCCCTTTGTTGGCATTTATTCACATTATCTGTCACTTTAATTAGTTTGCTGATGGATAAACATATTAATGAAATTAGCGATAATGTAATAGTGGCTCACCACTCCTTTCTGGGAAAAGGGCTTGACAAAGATGATGTTGATGTGAGGATTAAAAAAGAAATGCATAAACGTAGGGATTATAGGTGTGCAGAGTCGAGTTTTACAGGTCAGCTGCTAATTGCTTTGCCTCGCCTCTCAGTTCTGAGATGTCGTTTCACTGGAAAGTGAAAGTATGCATGTCAGTGGGCTGTGCCCTGGCTTTTGTGATGACATGAGGATTAGACTGTGTATCAGCCAGCTCTGTTAAAAACCAAACCTTAGCAAGATATTAATGTCACGTCACAAAAAGTGTCGAAGCCACTCCTCACATCAGATTCTGGTAGATAAGCCAATTTATAATATTTACCGATTTCCCCCTGTAGGTTTCTATTGGATTTTTCCATAGTCCCATTTTTGAAACAGCTTTGTAATGTTCGTCTCTGGCATCACAAACCAAATCCCCTGATATCCCTCTTTTAATCTCCAAAATGAAATAAGAGCAAGGAGATTTTACATCATGTGACGGCTGCCTATTATTTCTCAGGCCGCCTGTTTGTCCTTTGCATGCAGCAGGGAATCTTTCTACTGTATCTCTTCTGTGTTAATGATAACAAAGCATCTGGCTCTGGCACAATTGCACTTTTACTACCCATAAAACAAGTATTAAGTACCATATTTTACATTAGTTTTGTGCTAGAAATCTCTGTGCAAGAGCAGGTGTCGTGTTTGTCAAAGGTTGGAAAAAGAACCAGTATTAAAGGCATTTTCCAGTAATGAGCTTTGCCCTTCTTAAAACATACAGTCTCAATTTATAGTCAACAATTTCGATTATTTTTGAATAAAAACTGATATTAGTTTGCTGATGACAGGGTGCTTATTCTGAATGATTTCTTAAAATGGTAGATCAGTCCATTGTCTTAGGGTGAGATGTTTTAATTTTTCCATTTTGCAGAAATGGAAAACATGATGCACATCTCGCCAGTGACAGTCATCATATTTATTTATTTCAATCCTCGAAAATAGCTGTGATGCTCGTGCTGTGGTTCTATTCACCCATAAGCAAATATGATATCACTATCCAAGTTTAATGTTAAATGGAATTTGCTGTTGCTTATCTTAACCATTTTCTGTAATCTCCATTTAGCTGTAAAGCCTTTGACATGCAAGGATCTTTGTTCAGTCATTTTATCCTAATGGATATATTCCATAGGATTATTTTCACTGAAAGAATGGTTGTTTCGCCTTTATTTTGTACACTGGGAGCTCAGACCAAAACAACTACCGCTGTGTCGCAGATTGTACGGCAACTGTAAATGAATTGTATATTTCATAATGCACTTTCCTTAACCCCTCCTCACATTGTTCAGCCTGTTCATCATGTGCACTATATTGACCAACTGTTGTTTCATGGCCATGTCTGATCCGGCACCATGGACCAAGTACCTAGAGTGAGTATACATGTAACCTGTGGTCACTTGTTTAATCATACAGTGTCTTTAAACTGTGCTGCATCTGGTCCAATACTGAGATTTAGGGTTTCTTGCTTTGTCAGTTATAACTGGAGAATCATTTGACATGTAAGTATATAACGCACAAAATAGCTCCTGCACTGCAGAATGCCACATATGAATGTTGACGAAGCATGTGGTGTGGAATGAAAATGACCCATTGTCGCTTAAAAATCTCCATCGACATTGTTCTGTCCAAGCGACAATAAAATAAAAGCTGAAGCCAGCCTGTTGCCAGCATCAGTGGGTCACAGGGCGTCATTAGCATGCAGCATGCCGTCTGCACCGGAAAGGAGAAAGACATTTTAGTTGTTCATAACTGCATCACAACCAGAAAGAGTGTATTCGCATTGTTCGAAGACCAGTGGATGTATTAAAGGCAGACTATGTGGTTTCAAATGGGAGGGCACATCACTTTGGTTGCTAACGTTGGGGCTGAGGAGGGATAAAAGCCCCTCAGGTTCATGTCAAGACTAATAAGAAGTCCTAGAGTTAATGTAACACTTTTAAATGCCTGGCTTGAATCTAATGCTCTGATATTCCGGGTTATGATGAGGTGAAAGAGTTTTTTTATTATTGCACATAACACAAAATACAAAAAGTATAGATGCCACATGCAAAACATTGGGATTGGGAGATTGGGAAGAGAAAATAAAATAATGACTTAAAAAAAAGAAATGTGGCAAAAAAAAAAGAAAAAAAAAAACATAAGGGCTTGTTGGGTGGTCCTCCTACAATGAGACAAATAAAATAAAAGCCGGTACAAACAAATGCATGAAAAATGTAAGGAAAAACATCATAAGGTGTTACAAGGAAAAGTGACTATATCACAAGCACAGTGAATATATTAAGGCAGTGAGAGTGGTTGTGATGTTGCATTGCTTAATTGCTTAAATGGTCCAAAAAGAAAAGTATAGTTAGCTTCTTAAACAAGCTTAGACTGGTGGGATTTCTAATTGGATCTGGGAAGCGGCTCCAACAGAGAGGTCAAAATTTGGGAAATTTGGAAGTGGTTGTCCTGAAGAAACCTTCTGGAACTGAACGGAGGCATTTCTAACTTCTATTCTTTTGAGAATGGAGTGCCATTCATGATAAAGTGGGGTGATCTCCCCTTTGAAACTACCAAGTCTGCCTTCAAAATAAGAGAAATCAGCAGCTGAACCACTGCCACATTATCATGCACCCACATTCATTTGATTCACATTGAATCAGCTCAAACATGAAAGTATTTATTTTCTGTTTGTGCTGTCAAACCTAAGTTAAGTGTCAAATATTTGCATTTTTATATGTGGAACGTTTATTAGACACACTATCGTATTGTGTTTATTACTGTTCAGCTGTAATGTTTTGTCTCCTGCACACAACTGGTCAAAATCATCATTGCTCATTAGTGAAAGTCAATACAGTTTACCAATAATACTCAGTGAATTTTGTTTTATTTCATTGTTTTATTTTCATAGCCTCCTTTTACTCAACTATGATTTTTAAGCTCAAATCAGCTCTGAACTTCTGCTCCATTTGATTTAATGCTGCCACTGATTTTTTATTTTTTTTATTTTATTATTTTCCAGGTATACATTCACCGGCATTTACACTTTCGAGTCGGCAATAAAGATTTTAGCGAGGGGGTTCTGTGTGGGCCCGTTCACCTTCTTGAGAGACCCGTGGAACTGGCTGGACTTTTCGGTCATCGTCATGGCGTAAGAAACTCCTGCTCTCACTGTGCTCTGGGTTCAGTCCTCACCCGTAAATTATTTTGGAAAATTGTTTGAAACTTGTAAAATATTCCCTGATAGCCATGATGTCATGTTCAGTTGCTTGCAGTGTCACTGTGTGCTATTTTAGGGAGAAAGAAAGATTTAATCGGGAAATATTAAGTACCATTAAAACACATAGTATGCTTTATGTTACATATTAAAACTTCAGTGCATTGAATTACGTTTATAATTTTATGGAAATAAGTTTGTTTTCGCACAACCACACATATGTACGTCCGCTGTCCATGGTGCTGAAACAGCTGTTGTGAAACCCAGCCTGTGCAATCTCAAGGGTAACAATTAAGAGAGTTTAAAACCTTTTTAAGGCCACATCAATTCATCCTGTCACCAGCACTGGATATTCAATTCCATTCAGTTCAGTTCAGTTAAATTCAGTTTTATTTTTATAGTGTCAAATGATAACAAAAGTTAAACGAGACTGGGACGTTCAGCCTTAAACTGCAGCAGCCATTTCATGCTTCGAATTTGGGAAGATGTGCTGCTTAGCAACATGAGGCTGTGGTCCGCATGACTCACATCTCTGTAACATTAGCAGTGGCTACATTTGTTGATGTATGTGTGGCGACTCCCATAGACTTCAAGTCTTTATGGTAAGCTAATTCAAAATGCTATGCATAGGAACTGAACCTCTGGACGTACAGAGGTGAAAATGGTATCCAACATCTTGTCTCAGTCTGGGTAAAAAAGGCTATTTTGCCCAAAACATTAGAGTATTCCTTTAACTTACTATCATCTCCATTACCTGTCTGTGGAGACATTTATTCTTTAGCCCAAATGGAGAGATAAAATTCTCAGCCCTTCATTTGATGTGCTGGTAGTTTCAAAGTGACCATGGCCTCAGTGGTGATGAGAAACACCATGATTTATAAGTCTGTTATGGAGATCATAGATGTGTGTGCTGTGCTGTGTGTGTGTGTGTGTGTGTGTGTGTGTGTGGATTAGACAGGTGATCTGTTTATGATCCTTCATTTACTGAGGCTGACTGTCCTGAAAGGCCCTCGGCTTTGTTCGAAAACAGTGACATTACAGGAGCTCTGCGTGCAGTCACACAAAATGATGCAAACAGCCTCAGTGACTGATTTTCTCTGCTAAATCGTCAGTCATTTTCTCACAAGTTAATATCCAAACTCCTGCGTCGTTGTTGTTTCTCTTTTTTGTGCCCACTTTGCTCAACACAAAGAAGCATTCTCTGCAAGAAACCATTACCTCTTTATTAAAGTAATTGAAACGTTTTATATGTGAGACCAGATTGTAAAGCTTTTTAATGGGCACTATGTAGAATTGCACTGTTTTGAATCTAAATGGTCCTTACCTCAATCTGCCCTCAGTTTTGCACAGTGCACCTTTAACCCTCCTATCGTGTTTGCGGTCAAATCTGACCGGTGTACAAGTTTTCTCTCCAAAAAATGCAGTTAATTTCATCTGTTTGTCATGAGGTTCCATGACTTTGTTCACACATGCCATCTGAACACATAAAATAAATTTGGAGAATTTTCATTAATTTTTGAATGTTTTATTTAACTTGCATACACCCATCGTGTTCCCGGTCACAAATGACCGGTCATTAGAAATGAATGGGTAAGACTACAATTAGTGTATAAAATAGAGTTAAACACATTCTCACACTCCTTTCCCACACCCCAACATGCAGGTGTCTTTGAGCAGACACAGATGTGTGTGAACACACACACACACACACACACACACACACACACACACACACACACACACACACACACACACACACACACACACACACACACACACACCTTATGCCCCTTTCTGGCTTCCATGGCAACCCCCACAGGAAAGTATCTCTCTGACTTCTTTCCCACACCCCAACATGTAGGTGTCTTTGAGCAGGCACACACACACACACACACACACCTTATAACCCTTTCTGGCTTCCATGGCAACCCCCACAGGAAAGTATCTCTCAGACTTCTTTCCCACACCCCAACATGTAGGTGTCTTTGAGCAGGTACGCACACACACACACACACACACACACACACACACACACACACACACACACACACACACACACACACACCTTATACCCCTTTCTGGCTTCCATGGCAAACCCCACGGGAAAGTATTTCTCAGACTTCTTTCCCACACCCCAACATGTAGGTGTCTTTGAGCAGGCACACACACACACACACACACACACACACACACACACACACACCTTATACCCCTTTCTGGCTTCCATGGCAACCCCCACGGGAAAGTATCTCTCAGACTTCTTTCCCACACCCCAACATGTAGGTGTCTTTGAGCAGGCACACACACACACAAACACACACACACACATGGACACAGAGACACACAGACACACACAACTTTGCCCCTTTTTGGCTTCCATGGTAACCCTCACGGGAACCTACCACGGGAACTGCCAACACCTGTCACCTGACACCTGACACCTGTCAGGTGTCAGGTGTCAGGAAGAAGACCCAGCTGAAGTTGTGGTCACCTTTCGGTCCAAAAATGGTCATTTTCCTGGACCTCATCCCCACCTGAGAGGAACGGTCAGCTTCCATGTGAAAATGTCATGAGGATGACTAGCTAAATCATACTGGTCAATGCTGACGGGAACACAAAAGATGCTATTTTTTTGCCACTATTTCGAAAATTGAAATGTTTTCAAAACAGTGTCCTTGGAAAACATTGCAATGAAGTACTCTGTGATAAATACTACAATATGTTTCATCTGAGTATTTGTTATAGTCAAAATAATATCTATATAATGTTTTTTTCCCTAAAAAACGAATGGTATGATCTCAGGTAAATTAGGCCTACAGCACATACATAGCAAATAGAAGTTCAAAACTTGTCATTTTCACAAGAGCAGAAGTTGATAAAAAGATCTAACACAACATTAGGTGATAATATGTATCATAGTGGATTTATAATCAAATATAATGTTACCGGTCACATGTGACCGGGAACCTCATGAGTGTTAGCCCAAAATGAACAGAATAGGAGGGTTAAGCTCTGAATGTTTGGTTCAGTTTTAAGTCCAGATGAAATGTTTCAAAAGACCTGGGATGACACCATGATATATTGGCTATGCGGGAAGAACCCTAATGCGTTCAGGCTGATAAATCTCTTTGCAAAAGTTCATGAATCTCCTTGTAAATTCCAGGTATGTGACAGAGTTTGTAGACCTCGGCAACGTCTCTGCACTAAGGACTTTCAGAGTCCTACGAGCGCTGAAAACCATCTCTGTTATCCCAGGTAAGCTGAGAACAATGTGAATTTCAAGTTCCTGGGGCGTCTGAAGTGCTCATTTTCCACTCTTGATTCACAATAAGACAATATCCTGTTTGATGCCTGTTTGATGTTACCAGTCAATTGTAAGACATATATCACACTGAGCGTCTTTTTAGGCAAGTATGACTTTCAACAGTGGCTGGTTTAGCTGCTGTAGTCGCTATTTGGAGGTTTGACCAAAAGCTGAAACCAATGCTTGATGCTCTTGGAAGACCAAAAAATTCCATGCAAACTGTGGCTTGGTGAATTAACTTTTTTTTTCGCACTTTGGAAAAAATAAGATTCACCTTGAACTACAGACTTCATTAAAATGTGTGAACCTCTTCTCACCTTCAGAAATCAAATGGCTGATTAATTTTCTTTAATACCTCAGCACGGTGCACTGGGTGGGAATAGGTTTTAGGTGGTCATGTGCTTTTTCTCTTTATTTCTGTGATGTTCCATAAACAAAAAAGTCAGATGATTGTATTGTCTCCTTAATAAACACATTTTAGCCATTCAGCTAAAACCAAGCTGAATGACTTGGTTAGTGAAACGGTGAAACGCCATGGACTATGAGACATTTAGTCAGAGGATGTGTTTAAGGTTCAAGGTTTTCTGTATTGACCCACTTCTTTTGCAGCCAGAGTTCACATAAAAACAGAATACAAAAAGACAAATCAGCGACATCACGAGTACAGTCAGAGTGCTGTTTGCCATTAAACATCTCAATAGCACTTTGGATAAAGGAGACAGGGAGTCTTTTAGTCCTCCAAACAGCTCAAACGCCCCCTGGTTTAGATGGTCCTGCTAGTCCAATATAACATCAGCCCTCTTAAGACCTGTCTGATATAAATATCCAATAGCTTGGCCTGACTTTAACAAGACTTCCAAGTCTATTCTTATTGGACAGATTTAGATTATCAAACCAAGCAATAATACAAAATGTTAAAAGTCAATGAAGCTTCTGTGAAAGAGCGTCGGTAAAAACATGTGTGTCTGTAGTGTTACTAATATATCCGCCTCCTCCATGCAGGTCTGAAGACCATTGTCGGTGCCCTGATCCAGTCTGTGAAGAAGCTGGCGGACGTGATGATCCTGACCGTCTTCTGTCTCAGTGTGTTCGCCCTCATTGGCCTGCAGCTTTTCATGGGCATCCTGCGACAGAAGTGCATCCGCAGCCTCTCCCACTGCGTCAACTCGTCCTTCAATCCCAATGAAACCTTCGTCTGCAACAACAGAACCTGGAGCTCCAGGGCGGATTTCCTCACCAACGAAGGTCGGTCCACCGCTGCAGGCTTCCCACAATGCCGTACTTTAACAAACCAAGTGACCGGTGTTGGGAAATAATAAAGGAACCAGAATAAATTGAACCAATACTTTAATCATTTACTTTCTCTTTCCCTCTCTGCAGATAATTTTTACAAACTTGAAGGAGCAAAGGATGCCTTAATATGTGGATACGGAAGTGATGCAGGGTAAGTGAGCATTTATCCTGCATTCTGATTCCTATATGACTGTCAATCACATGTAGGGTATTATGTAATCATTTGTATAGCGTGCCATGGCTTTTGATTCCATGCCTCTCCATGTGCATAATTGGATACGGTGGCCTGAGCATGTGCTTAAACAAAGGATTTGTTTAGCATCGGGTCCTGCACAAAGTTTTATCGAACAAAAATGGAAAAACAGACACAGAAACAATAAATGATGTGGTTTAGGCTTCATATTGCCAATTCATGACTTAAAGATATAATGTATAGGGGAATCACACCGAAGGGAGGGGTGTAACATGAGAGAGGCTGTGCGCAAGATGACATGTGGTGTGGTTAATCGCCCCTGCTCCTACTGTGAAACATGGAGTTGCCAGCTGGAGGGACGGGGGTGGGGAGGGGAGGGGGGGTCTTTTGAGATTTCATCATCTCAAAAGCTCCATGACACGATTAGGTTAACCGGAGTGGACAGGATCACTTCAGATGGATATTCTGTTATTGTTGAGATGAGATACTGTACTGACGTCTCCGAGTCTTAAAGTGTCCCCGCTGCAATACTCAGTTAATTCAACTTAAAACAACACTTAAATCTCATTTGAGGTCGAATAAACACTGATTTAATTGTCATTAAAAAAGTTAAACACCAGGTCCCAGCATCCATATCTTTTTCAAATGAGACATCACATAAGAAGTAGACACGACACATACATGATGTTTTATGGTCGTAGTGGTACCAGTCGTACCATCCAAATATTGCCACTCAGCCTGTGCACTGATTAATCCTATAAATCCAAATGCTTTTGAAACAAGCGCAACAGGATGACTCTGCCCATGCCAGGCCCAGTTCAAGGGTTATAGTGAACTAAATACCCATCTGTGTGAGTCTGAAATCCTACAGTTTCAACAACTGGCTCTACCACTAGATCTTTTATTATCAATTATTATTTGTTATTATGAGATAATTATTATGGACAATCGCAAACAACAGAAAAATGCTGTATTAAGCATTGGTGGGAAAGTTTGTGTTGTGTTGCTAATATAAAAATCTGTTGTTGAAAATTGTAGCCCTGGGATGAAGCTGGTATTAGCATCATATTTTAATTAATTAATGGAAAAAGCATATACCTAGTGGAAGGAGGTAAAAAAAAAAAAAAAATGCAGACACCACAGCACAGCGAACTCGGTAGTTTTTAATCTCTCTCAGTAACGCCCTCCCAGAATACACAGGAACTTAATCCCCCAAGAAGGAAAATCTGATTCAGTAATTTGTGCTCAAGTCGGAGGATACATTTGAGGGCATTCAGGGGGAAATGACATCACCATCATCATCATTAAACTCACTCAAATAGTAGGTCAGTAAGATCAGACTGGTGCCGATTTGACTTATCCAGCTGTCCCAGAGTTTGCCTACAAATAGTTGCATTTGGACTCTTTTATTTTTTTATTTTTATGCGCAAAGCTCGTGTTGTGTTTCTTGCTTTTGAGGAGCTCTAACAATGCGGAGCACAGATACTCGTGATCCACGTCCAGTTTCATTCACATCTGAGTTTTAATCTTTTCGCCCGTCTCTAATGGGTTCTATAATGGCTGTTTGGACAATAAGAGAACAGCGAGGATTAGTCCTTTTTTTCTCCCTTTAATTTTAAGGCTGTAAGCTATAGCCAAGAGTATATTATATATGTTGGCATGTAGATTATTGTCAAATTGAGGGCAGAATGACACAGGGTTATAGAGATTTGTAGAGATACCAGGTTCTAGATTAAAGAAATGCTACAGTTGCTTATGTTTGTGATTGTTATTGAAGTGATCAAGACGGCATTACATTGTAGTTTGACTTTTTTTTTTTTTTTTTTTTTTTTTTAGGTTAGCCATGTAGGCAAGATATTAAGCAGGTCAAGAGAGAGGACGTAAAACATAGAGGATGCTTAATCTTTTGAGTGTATTCCAACAAGTAATCCCTGAGTAGATTTCCAAATTAAAGCTTTGGATACATAATGATGTCTCACACAAACACAAACACAAACAAACACAAACACAAATACACAAAGCCACAAATGCACACACACTGAGACAACATCCTCAGTCTAGATGGTTAACAAGTTTGTGCTAAATTGTTGCTTAAAGGTCCTGGCTGCTCCTAATAATGCCCACTGTAGATTTCAGGCCGATGCTTATCCCAGGTCACTATGGACAGTTTCAACTTTTGCCCCTGACCAGCCTGATGCAGGAATAGAAAACACCGACTCCAGCCTCATATAGAAAGGAACTTATTTGGGATTAAATCCAGATATCCCTTTTGTTGCATTTGACAGATGCTCCTCTGCTGCTCTGTTACACAACGTGCAAGCACTTTGTGTCACACTGTAAAAAAAATACCTTGTATGCATGTTTTTAGCAGTTTATATTTGTGTTTGATCAGAGAGCATCAGCATGGACGAGGACACTTCTGAAGCTCTTACACACCACAGCCCCATGCTTTTATTTTACCAGCATATGTATTGTAAAAGGACTTTTAGGATTCATTTATCTCAATAATAGCTTTTGTTTTCAAGATATGTTTGAGAGTGGTGCACACTTTGGTCATCAATAAAACATTGGTGAAAATGCTAGCGATACGCTGTGGGATGTGCAGCAAAAAAGAAAAAACAGTGGCGTGACCACACAGTATGGCATTTTCAGAGCAAACAGCAAACAGCCGTCCACAAGTGTCGGGCAAGCTGTGGAAGCTCTCCGTGTGATCTGTGCGGAGGGAGATCCCACAGCGAGGAAGTGTGGCAAAGCAGCTCTCCTGGAGGAGCGCTAACTCAGGATGTACACATGCAACCGCAGTCTCCAGGGTACAGTTACTATAGAAACCTCCTGCACATTTGGCCTAACAGGTGCCTTGTTTTTATAGCAGTACCTCATTGCATAACAAGCCTCACATTCAAGTGAGCGTCAAGGAAACAGCATCAACTGCTAGTGAAGTAAAGAGATTAGCCTCTACATCATTTGATTCATCCAAACAGATAGTATGGTTTTGCTTGGCAGGTGACCATAACCTGTACTTCCAGGCTTTAACCCTGAGATACATCCAGGTTCAATTTCTAAAAAAAATTCTGTTTCTGTTTACCAAGCTGTTCAGACCAGTTTTAGTAAGAAAATGCATAATTAAAAATGAATTGGTGGCTTAATAAATTCCTTACAAAGGGGGACTTTTATTTCTTCTGTTTTGGACATAAATGTGCAATAATTGCTTCTATAAAATGTTATTCTCATTCAATTTCTTGAAAATTAGGATTGAAAGACCCTTTTTTACTCTCTATTCTTAAACTGAGCACTTGCTGCCCTTGAAGGCCTTGTGAATACAGCCTCTAAGACTCTCCCAAAATCACAACAAATTAAACATGTGATGCTGTCATCTCTTAATAGTTCCACCTGTGAAACTTTCCCCAAAAGCTAAAGTTTTCCCATGCCCCATTACTGGCATATTTCACACCAGGAGATGCACACATTTTCATGACGAAACCTGAAGTGGGACATGAGATATGCCTGTTCACTTTAAAGCATTTTGCAAGTGTCCAGTCATCATTGCTTTATATTTGTCTAGTGGCCTTCTACCACGGTGTCAAATTTTGCCCAACTGACAGGGTGGTTGTGTCTTATAAGCTTCCTGGTGCCTCTGTGTTTTGTTCTTTGGGCTGATAATGGAGGGCTTTTCTCTTCTTTATAGGCTGATGATGGTACATGAATCTGTTCACGTGATTTATGTCTTTCTGTGGACCGCCATGCCCCCTTTATCCAGTCAGAGTGAGGAGTTCGTTCTCACTTGGCCCATGACCAGCCTTTTCTCAAAATTTCATGCAACTCCATGATTCATGACTTTTTATGAATGGACTTTCTGGGTGAGGAGTGTTTCAGAGACCAGGACCTGCCTGACAGCAGGGTGCTGGCTGCTCTCAGCATTTCTGCCTGCCTGGTTGGTTGGTTAGTTGGTGAGATCTACAGCTGTTCTCACAGCAACGTGCTCCCACCCAGCTGTTTCCCTGCCATTATGAAATTATGCTTCTCTCAGATTGACGTGGCAGTCCAGCTTGTTCTTAGCTGAAATATTTGCTGTAATGCCTCTCCGCTGACAATAAAGATCAGGGATGGAGGCATCAAGCTGAAATTTTTTGAACTGCAACTTGATATCCATCTGGCTCAGTGTAATCCCTTTTGCTCCAGTGCATTTTAGTGCTGCTGCCTGGAACAAATTTCAAGTGCCCCCTTCAGTTTAAATAATGGTGACGATACGAGCGCGTGTACTTACTGACTCATCCGCTCCCCTTCCCTGTGGAGTCAGAGGTCACAGGGCTACATGTGGATGTTTTTAACTCTGATAAAGCAGCATGCACTGTACCGTGGCTATATCTGTCCCAGCTTCTTTTGTATTTGCAGGAAATCGTTCCTGTGAACTGTTTAATGCATCTCAGTACAACAAGAAGCTCATTGACTTAATTTACTCCATTTTACCCAGGTCACTGTGTTTTAGTTATTCGATCCTTTTATTCGTTTTACCTTTTCATCATTGCACCATCTCTTTTATATGCTCTTTTTTTCAATCTAATACACTATAATTTACTATTTATACATGCATAGTATTTTATTATGTTGGCTGTATTGCCTTTGAGGTTATTGCTTATGTGTATATGTGTATATCTGTGTGCATGTGTGTCTGCTGCAGTAACTGTGCAGTTCCTCCTCAGGGATCAATAAAGTACCTACCTACCTAACTGTGCGCAGCTTTGTTTCTAAACAAGTTACAATCACCTGTCCTCCTCCTTTTTCCTCTCTTTTTGAATTCAAACCTGTTTGTTGTCTGTCATTTGTGCATTACAGGAAATGTCCAGATGGGTTTGATTGCCTAAAATTGGGAAGGAATCCTAATTATGGCTACACCAGTTTTGACACCTTCGGCTGGGCTTTCCTGGCTCTTTTCCGGCTCATGACACAAGACTACTGGGAAAAACTGTTTCACCAGGTGCAGTTTAGGAATCTCATTTCTTTTAATCATGTTCCTTTTGCACGCTTATATATAAATGAAGTAGTTTTGTTCAATGAAATATCAAATAAGCATGCTTGAACATGTGAGTTGTTGTGTCCTGACTTTACTACTCCTCCAGACTCTGCGCTCAGCTGGGAAGACCTACATGGTGTTCTTTGTGCTGGTTATCTTCCTGGGCTCCTTCTACCTGGTCAACCTGATCCTGGCTGTAGTGGCCATGGCCTACGAAGAGCAGAATCAGGCCACCATCGCCGAGGCCTGGCAGAAAGAGAGGGAGTTTCAGCTGGCCATGGAGCACCTACGCACAGAGCAAAGAGTAGGTGTAGTCTTTAGCCTTACACCAAGAGCACCAAGAGCTAAAGATGAAACTCAGACCCAGAGGTCGCAGATATCCAAATGTAATCATTTTTCTGCATGTGAATCTCACACTTTTAACGCAAGACAAATAGTGCTTGTTAACATCACTTTTCTCTGTGCAAAGTTGGCAGCGAAACGACAGGCGCAGGCACAGGAGACGGACTCCGTGCTCTCTCCAGAGTTGTCTCCGTTCTGTATGAAGATGGGCAGCATACGGCGGAGCAGCAGGAGGAGGAGATCTCACAGGACGCTGTCAGAGGAGACAGCAGAGGAGGCTGCCGAAGACAAATCTGACCCTTTGGATGAGCCAATGGTACAGCACTCATAACCTTAACTTTTCACTCAGCCTGTAATGTTCTTGTTAAAAGGCATAGGAACTAATGTGTTTTGTGTTTTCTGTGTCTGTAGCCTCCTCTGTCTCCCATGCCCGTCCACCCTCTCCTGGCCACGCTCTCCTCCCATCCCCTCAGCACCCGCAGAGGGAGCCAGAACAGTATCTTCAGCTCTTTCCGGGCCCGCAACAACTCGGAGGCTGACTTTGGGGACGACGAGTACAGCGTTCATGGGGACTTCATGAGGAGTCGCACCAATTCAACAGTCACTCCCTGGAAGAAGAGGACGGGCAGCGTGAGGAGCCACTGCTCCCAAGTCTTCACCCCGAGTCTCAACATCAACGGCCGACTCAACATTTCCCTGGACCAAAACGGAGTCACCACAGTGGGGCTACACACCCCCACCTCCATGCCCGCTTACAGTATGGAGAAGGTCAAGGAGGACACGGTGAGTGATGGAGGGCCATCTCAACTAAGACTGCACTACAGAAGAGAAACTCATTCGCAGCAGCCATCACACTCAAATTATTTTGTTTTCATGTTAAACTTTGCCTTAACAGCTCGCCAAATAAAAGAAGTGAAGAGCCATACATTTTTTTAACTGATAACGGCATTCGTGTGCATTTTTTTTCTTTTTTCAGTCTGTGTTTTTCCTGTCTTGTGTTGCAGGAGCCTGTCTCTGTGGAGGAGACAAGTCCCAGATCTGCGCTGCAGCCTTCCCCTTCAGTGACTGAGCCTCCACCGCTGCACAGGAGGAGAGGGCTGAGCTCCGTCAGCTTCCTCAGCGATGCCATGGATGGTGAGTTATTAACGAGGTCAAAGGTCACTCACTCAGACTTTTTGTTCCCACTAGCAACAACCTGCTCGGTGTAAAATGTGAATGCTGAGAGTCATCAGATTATTTCATCAAGATGTCTCTCTCACATTTTTTTCAAGAATTCATCACTTAAATCAAGAACAGCTTTTTTTTTTTTTTTTTTTTTTTTTTTTTTTTTAAAAAAAGGATGTTTCACCCATTTAATACAATTTGCCAAAATTTTACATTGCAACAAATCATGTGGGAGTACTAAAGATTTCACAACATATGATCCAGATCCCTCTATTTTCAATCTGAATTTTTGTGTGAAACACCCACCTTATGATGTTTGGCTCCTATAGCTAACAAATTCATCGCCATGCTTAAACCATGGAACTGATATTTGATTGTGTAAGGCAAATGTTTCCCTATTAGGACTACTATCAAGTGGAGTGACTGTTTCACTCTGCATTAATTTCAAGTCATCAAAACACAACAGTGCTGCTGCTTTTAGGAAAACTTTGTGTGGGAGACTTAATTATGGTGATGGAGTACTGGTTTGAAGAAAGTTTGAAGTCTTTGAAAGTTCATTTTCATATCGTAGTGGATTGAATGGAAACCCATGACAGGATAAAAGGCAGGAACAATTATATTGGAGTTCTAAAATATGACTTATTGCATTGGGAAAATATTAGCAGAAAGTTGGATATTTTACTGTAAACATGCAGAATCACCGGTATAACCAATGGTGTTTAAAATGAAAGACAAAGAGATGGTAATTATTTCAAGGGAAATCTTAACAAAAGGTGCTGTTCAAGCCCAATAAATGAGCAGCCGAGCTCAAACCGAGCTCTCTTTGTCTTTTCTGTGCAGAGCTGGAGGAGTCGAGGCAGAAGTGCCATCCCTGCTGGTACACATTTGCCAAGAGATACCTGATATGGGACTGCTGCCCCTGGTGGCTGAAGCTGAAGGAGTGTGTGAAGTTCATGGTAATGGATCCTTTCCTGGATCTGGGCATCACCATATGCATTGTCCTGAACACCCTCTTCATGGCCCTGGAGCACTACCCCATGACTGATGAGTTCAATGGGATGCTCTCAGTGGGCAATCTGGTAAGGGTTTTAATAACCACAGATGTGATAAGAGTGGGCAGGTTTCCAGGATACAGGGTTAACACTCACTTTCTCCTAAGTGCTATTGGGTGGTGTGTAACCAGTGGAGTGGACTGAAAGCCTCATTAAAGAGGCAGTAAACCCAAAAAGGAAAGAGTACAAGAACATGCCATTCAGATAATGTATTTCTATATCAGGCAGCGTGTGTTTTTTTTTTTTCCTCCCCAGTTATGTTGAACAGGACTTAGGGAGATAATTGCTTGCAAATTATGTAGACAGCAAAGACCAAAACCATGTTATTAAATATTAACATGTTTAATCTTTGTAGTGTAAATTTATTTGTATTTTTTCATCTCCCCCTACTGGTAAATTAGAAAATCTGCTGATGTCTTCAAGATTCATAACACACATCTTCATTGAAACGTTTTGATTAGAAGACTTGAGTTTATCGGTGCATGTCAGGTTGTTTTACACATTTTACCCTGTACTGGGGTGGCATGTGTGAGTCTTAAAACTGTGCTTTCTTTAAATCTCTACAAGCTGGAGAAACTAGTATAAAAAGGATTGCTGCACTGTTCACAGTTGGGGTATTTTGTTATGTTCTGCCAAGAGAGCTTGAGTTATTTTTTAAAGGTGTAAGTAGCTAATTACAGTTTCTGTTACTGTAACTGAGTAGCTCTGTTGGGTATTATTATTATTATTATTATTATTATTATTATTATTATTATTATTATTATTTTCAGTCAAAACAGTTCTAGTCTAGTCTGTCCTCTCAGCCTTTTATAATTACATTGAAAAGATCACGTGTCAATCTTCTCTTTTTACATCAGTGATATTGTCTCTACATGATTAAAATAACAATAATTACAGTTGAGTGGGATACTTTGGTATTTTTGCTCATGTTTCCAAGTGTTTTGCTGCACTCTGTGTCTCCTCCAGGTGTTCACAGGGATCTTTACAGCTGAGATGGTGCTGAAGTTGATTGCCCTCGACCCGTACTACTACTTCCAGCAGGGCTGGAACATCTTTGATGGCATCATCGTTTGTCTCAGTCTGATGGAGTTAGGCCTCTCCAATGTTGAGGGGCTGTCTGTCCTGCGCTCCTTCAGACTGGTAATGGCAACCCGTACCTCTCACTGTGATTTTATTTCATGCCATATACATAAAAAATGCTGCTTGTTTTTCTTTTTTAATTATTCATTGTGGATTGTTTTTGTAATCTGAGTACAGAAGAGAAAATTAAAAGACAATTGCGCCATATGAAAGATCAAGTTTGTGCAAGGAGCACTCGCTTTAGTAAACCCAGCCACGACTAATCTGTCTAATCTATCATCCATTATTGAGATTGTGCTGTGTCATCACTGAGATTAAAGAAGTGGATGGCATTTTTAACATAGTCATTTCAGGTAATCATGACATTTCATTAATATGAAATGTCATTAAATTAAAATTAATATCAATTGAATAAATGCATATAATTTCATTATGCGTAAAATCAATCTTTGCTATGTTTTACTTTTCCTTTTACACAAGCAAAGATGGAAAAATCATTGAAATCTTTAGACAGAGAATCAAGAGCCAACCTAAAACCTAAAAACAGACTCATAAGCCTTCAGTGCAGCAGTGTTGTACGTCTTGTAGTGCAGTTTCTTATGAATCAGCGGCATCGTGTAGAGAAAGAACAGAAGCATGCTGAAAGATAAAGATGGTAAAAGAAATAAAAAGTCAGTGTTTGTTTTCACCTTTCTCCCTCCATCAGCTGAGAGTCTTCAAGCTGGCAAAGTCCTGGCCCACTCTCAACACCCTCATCAAGATCATCGGTAACTCCGTGGGCGCCCTGGGCAACTTGACGCTGGTGTTGGCCATCATCGTCTTCATCTTCGCTGTGGTGGGCATGCAGCTGTTTGGCAAGAACTACCAGGACTGTGTGTGTAAGATCTCCATAGACTGCCAGCTGCCCCGCTGGCACATGAAGGACTTCTTCCACTCCTTCCTGATTGTGTTCCGGGTGCTGTGCGGGGAGTGGATCGAGACCATGTGGGACTGTATGGAGGTGGCCGGGCAGCCTCTCTGCATCCTGGTCTTCATGTTGGTCATGGTCATAGGGAACTTGGTGGTGAGTGCAGAATTTAAGACTTTTATATAATTGAGTGTCCCTTATTTATGAACATTATATGGTAACAGGACAGGAGGCCTGTCTATATAGAGAATGCCTTTTGGCTGCCAAAGCAAACCAACTGTGTGTGCTATCAGGTCCAAATGATGATGTCATGTGTAATCGGGGATTACGTTACACCAGTGAGGATTGGTGATTTCATATAATGAGGATGGGACCTGCCTAGGGAGTGATTGGTGCCTCGCAGTGCTGAATGCTGCAGGCTGATGTTAATATCAGAGGTCTGTGGCTTCTGTGGTTTGTGGATTTTTCCTTCAGGGCGCTTGAACACCTGCCACTATCTGAGGCAAAAAAAAAAAAAAAATGCTTGGGTCATGGCTTCATGCTAACTGTCTTGCAGATTAGCATTAGCCGATTTCAAAACAGATCTAGTCTGGACAACATATAAACCATCTGTTGTCCCACCAGAGTCACATATATGTATTATCTACACATGCTGCCATGCAAACTGCAGTCGCAGCAGATACACAATGGGCTGGAACGGCTTTACCACTGTTTGAAGTGCAACAGGGCTGAATGTTTTATCCACTGCTAATGAATTAAGCCCTATGGGTGAAATTGTGACCTAAGCCCTGTGCAAGGGATCAGCCAAGGCTATGGTACAATATGTTCTAGCAATGGTCCCAGCCCTTGGACCAGGTATTGATGCTCATTTAACATAAAAGACAGCTTCAATATCACTGCTTGAAGCTGTTTTTATATATTTACACACAACACTGCTGTTGCCTCTGTACACAGCTGCTGTCACTTGGTGCCGTAAGAAGTGTATATGCTGTTGGTGGGTTGGTTTACCCATATGGTGATTTGTTGTCCAGCTGTGTGCTGGAAGCTAACATTAATGAGAATGGATAAAAAAAAATCCCAGAATCCCAGACAGCCAGCAGTAGCTGCATTTCATTCATGATGAGTGTTGTTCCAGTTTGAATCTGGTGGCCTCCATTTCAGCAATAAGCTGAGTCCAAAAATATCACCACAAAAAAAAATCTTTCAGAAGTATCTACAATTATTTGCTCAAAATAGGATAGTGAATTTTACATTTTTTTCAAAATAGTACTCCAGTCTGCATGAATGAAAACACATATTTTTCCACATGCCATCTTCATAAGTGATTCCCACAGCTTCTTTAATCAACAGAGCTTAGTTTTACAGCTCGAGTATTAAACAAGGTGAACGAGGCCTCCTCCAGCATGAATCAGGCTAGAAAGAGTTCAGTGTAATCCGAGTCCAAAAAAGAGACAGGAGCAGCGCTATTGGTCACTGGTTTTTACAAATCATGTTAAACACATATCCAAGTAGTGTAATACACCATCAAAGCGGATCTATCATGTATCTGTTGTTAAACCGTGTCAGGCTTTAAAAAGAGCAGGGATTTGAGAGGGAACTTCCTGTTGATATGGCTTCAACACCTGTTTCCTGCGTGCCCTCTGCTCCCTCTGCCATTAAACTGCTAGTTTGTCACACATTTAATCCCATGCTTTAAAATGTATCCGACTGTCAAAAATACTTTCAAACCTTTTTTTTTGTTTTTTTTTTAAATATATTTTTTTAGTATTAACTGCATGGCTGATGACTGATACTGCCTTTTAAATACAAATCTATTGACTTTACAGTTCAAACTAATGTATCTGTGGTTGTATAATAGCAGCAGTGTAATTATTTTATCTGACAAAAATAATAAGAATAAAAAAAATAATTCCCTCACACTGTAAGTAATAATTAGCATCGCATCGACGCTCGTGGTGACTCTATTGACTTGTTAGGGAGAAGATCAGATCACAGCGGTGCTCCTTATGGAGTTTTATGGGCAGAAGCCTCCTGTGCGCATGAATCATGTGAAAGCTGTTTATCCCAGGGATTAGCCAGGATGCTTAGGGGCGAGAAGGTCGAAGGGCATTCATCACTAATCATCTGCTCATGCTCCCTGTCGCTGACTGGCTCATTGGCCTGGCCCAAAGATGATCCTTACCAACTGTGCACATCTCACACACAGACACAGACACATTGCAGGGGTATGCTAGATGCCACAGTTCTCTAAGCTAGTAGATAAATTACTTGGGAGCAGGATGCTTGGACTCTTGAGTCGGTGGGGCAGCGTAGCCGGTGGCCCTGCAAGCCATATGTGTCATGACTGGGTGCATCCTCCTGCACTGACAATACAGGATTTCCTAATGTTGGCAAAACACGGTGCGATGTCATGTCATGTCATGTCCTTTACCCCTGAACTTGCATCAACAACATTGTTCTTTTCAGAGTGCTTAGAGCTGAGGTTTTTCAAAGTGGGAGGCAGGCAGAAATGAAATTTCTGCATGAAGCAGAAAAAATCTTATGGGAGGCTCGGAGGATAAGAGGGTGAGGGTGAAAATTCATGTAGGATTTCTGAAATACTATTTAAAAAAATAATAAAATAAAAGACCAAGCTGCCGAATAGCCTGAATATCTGGCATTTGGTTAAAGGGATAGTTCAGAGAAGTAGTTATGGGGTATTTTACTGTTTTTCCTACTTCTCCAGAGTTGGAGAAACCAATTGATGCCTTTTGTGCAGTTTGAGGTAATGCTGAACAGCAATGTAAGGATATTTATTTCATGCATATCTATGGGATCATGGTGTTGCTATTTGCTCTCATAGGCAAACAGTCTCAGAAAAAAAACTCTGAAAACCTCTGGCTTAGTGAGGACTATAGATGCTTAATGAACCAGCTGATAAAAATGATCAAGTTCAAGTGTATTATCATATGCTGAATAAAACCGTAAAGTGTTTAAAATAATGAAGGTCTCACTCAGATACCTTCACGCTCACTAATAGACAGAATAAAATCAATAAAATAATGGGTGCACAGAAAGAATAGAGAAAGAATAGAAGACATAAAACATGACGTTCAAACATCAATAAACACGTCATGTTTTATGTCTTCTTTCACACATAATGGAACTTACGATTTAATAGACTGCATATTATTGTAATTGCATAAATC
Source organism: Myripristis murdjan (assembly GCF_902150065.1). Lineage (NCBI taxonomy): Eukaryota > Metazoa > Chordata > Actinopteri > Holocentriformes > Holocentridae > Myripristis > Myripristis murdjan. Next base: position 23,656,971 of record NC_043996.1, on the reverse strand, counting down.
TGATGCATTTGTGTGGTTTGACTCTCACCAGGTGCTGAATCTGTTTCTGGCTCTGCTGCTCAGCTCCTTCAGCTCGGACAACCTCTCCGCTCCTGACGAGGACGGCGATTTAAATAACATCCAGATCGCTGTTGCCCGCATCCACTCTGGTGTCACCTGGCTCAGCACGAGCATCGCTGACCTCTTCAATGGCAGCTGGAGGCAGCGGCAGCAGAAGACCAGCCAGTCCATCAAGCTGGTCGCCAACCACGTGGAGTGCAACGGGGGGATTTTGGGGCGCTATGGGGAGAAGTGCATCACAGCAGAGGAGGACAGCTACATGACCAACCCCAACCTGACCGTCATCGTTCCCATCGCTCCTGGAGAATCAGATGTGGAGTTTATTGAGGAGGAGGAGATTTCGGAGTCATCAGAGGACGAGGAAAACAAACCGGTGAGTTTTATTTATGCGTGTGCACTGGTTTTGAATTAAACCCGGCGGTTTTCAAAAGTTATCAGCTACTTTGAATATTTGCCTGGAGACTCATGTCTCTGTGTCTCTGTTAGCCCTTTGATGGATTTGGCAACCCATTCCAGAGTTCCCCTTATTTCTGCTGGGATCGACTAAACTAAATAGGGGTAGTGTGGTTTTTGGGTCACGATTTCATTTTCGATTTAGTGTGGTGTGTGGTTTTATGGCTCTCATATGGTTGATATTTTGCAACGCTGCACTTCTCCCACTTCAAAATATAATGAGCAGTCACAGTCAGGTAACTCTGTTGCCCTGGAGGTCCAAATATCACTGGTGAGAACTTTGTAGGGTGCGTTGTGTATTGAATGGTCTATTTTTTTACGGTTCAGTTTTGCAGACATAAAACTAAAACATTTACTGCTACAGTAGGTGTCATTCAGTTGAATTCAACAGCCTTTATACAGATTTTGTCAGAATGCAGATAAAATTCAAAAACCCACAACTAAATCCAGCTCCAGCAGTACAGTAACTCTCTCTGTTACTGCGCTTTGTGAGCTTTCATTGTCTACAAAAAGTCTGTCCATCTGTTAAGAGGAACAGTTTTGCTTCATTAAAAATAAAGAAAATAGTGTAGGCCCTATCCTTCTACCAGTTTTCAAATTGTGATTGACTGCTGCTCGTGTCATTCCAACAAGGTGAAGGGTTGATGAGATCAGGAGACAGGACATTAGACTGTGGCAGCAGGGGGGAGTGAAGTGGACGTAGACGTGGAGGCTTTCCGGACACATAAGCTGTTAATCTGCCAAGCAGACAAGGTGATCCCTGCCAGAGATTTGGTTACATAAGAGCCAAATGCAAGTGCATACAAAAAAATCTCAAGTAGACGTGCAGTCTTTCTTTTTCTTGAGGCAATTGGAGGACACAGTTTGGCACAGAAACCAAAAGTTAAATGACAACAGTTCCTTCAATGAAAGTTAAACTGGGTATTGCAGCAGTGTCTTGGCAAACAGTAAAACTGCTGGGAAATGCAGCGTGGTAACAGGGCAGATGGCCAGAAAGGCTTTCCAAGCGAATGCTGACGAAGATGAACTTTTCAATCCAGATCATTATTGCACAATGTGCTCTCACTGCTTTTTGAGTTATTCTGAGGAAGCAGAGCTGCCGAGCTGCCGAGGAAAAATGACCAAAATATTTTTTTTTGCTCATTTCTAACCCTTTTTTAATAGGCAAGATGACTAGGGACAAGAATGGCTGGGAAATAAGTTTAAAGTGATCATTCAGATTCATACACATATAGTCGTATTTGCTGCTCCATACAAGTGCAATAGATTCTCCAAGTTTGGCCCGCCACCTCCTTCCCTGTCTTGAGATCGAGAGCCTCATTGGGAGTGCTCCAAGATGAATGGAGGGGATAGTGTGTAGACCAACAAACAACACAATATTGAGCTATAAAAAATGTTTGTAGGATGCACAACAACACACATTTGTCACAGAATCATTGTCAGTGCTCTTTTCTGCCCCCTTGAACTACTCTCTCTCTTTTGGAGCTACCACTGTATCATCTCCTATCTGCTGTGGTTTGGTGAATGAATGTGGGACCATCACCCGAGCATCCTGTGGAAGCAAAGAGGCAGGAGAGAGTTTTGCTGCTGATTCAGTGACAAATGTTGTTGTGGATCCATCAAAATATTTTTCTGCTTTGTATCGCTGTTCAGAAATCATGTTGTTGTCTGGTCTATATCCACTTGATTCATTTTGGAGAAAAAGACTCCCGTTGAGGCTCTAGTTGAGGGGTCGAACTCAGAGGATCTATCACACTTGTGATAGGCAGCAAATATGACTCTACGGGTCAGAATTCGAACTTTAAGAGATTGTTTCCCAGTTTAGCTGCACTCTTAAATGTTACCCATGACCCTCTCTTTTCCCCGTTTAATCACCTCTAATTCACTCCGGCTCTCAGGTTCTTTCTGTTGAATGGACAAGCCACCTCACTCTCTCTTTCTCCATCTCTGATTTAGTCTCTTTTTACCAATCTCTCTCATTCCTTCCCCTCCCTCGCTGGCAACAATGCCCCGTTGTTCTCCCTTTCTGCCTCCCCTGGTTGCTCCCTCTCTGAGTGGCTGCAGGCGGAGGCCATGGCAGTCTTGGCCCCTCCGGCAGGCAGAAAGCAGTGGACCAGATGTGAAGCCAGGCCCTGCAGAGCAGATTAAACTGAGAGAGCTGAGCAGAGCCAGGCAGGGCCGGGCTGAGCTGGGCAGGCTGCAGTCTGGCTCGCTCCCTCCCTCTTTCCCTGCCGGGCTCCGCTCCCCCACCACACCAGAATTAGGCATCAGGGGAAATGGAAATGAGCGTGGGTGGGGTTGGGGTGGGGGTGAGGCTGGGGCTGGAGGGGCACGCCTTCTCCAGCCATCCATCAGCTTAACTGGGCATCAGCAGCTGCTCAGCAGTAAAGAAGGATATATTTTACACGTGTTCTTCCAACACACTCCAAAATGACAAGGCTGCGGATACTGAGAAATTAGTTCTGCAGAAACTGTTGATTATTTCACCTTTCATATGTAAACCCTATCATACAGGCTCAGTGTGGTGCCAGGCAACTCATTTTGAAATAGACCAACATATGAAGAAGTTGTTTTCCTGTTCAAATGCCATGCTGTCCGCAATTTCTTGTGTGTGTGTGTGACAGCTTGCAGATCTAGTGTGTGTTAATGCTCATGGGAGTGTGTGTACATTGTACACAGTGTTAGTAATATTACTAGCGCTACTAGGTTATTGTTCTTTGCTCTGCCTTCATAATTTTATCAGTAAAATGGCACAAAAGACACAATTTGCAGAACCAGAATATCTTTCACATACATACATGTGTGGAAACGCTGTGTTAACATATGGTAAAGGAGTCCGTATACAGCTGACTCCACAAAATGCCATCAACACACATCCTGTCTCCCTGTGTTTGAGCATTAAGACTGATAATTCTCGTAATCTTGTCTCCAGGTCCAGGTCCTATAGGTTCTGGATTATACCTCGTACCCATTTTATTGGATTAAAGATGCACCTCTGTCCCAATAATCCGGCTAAATCATATAAAATATGCTGCCATTACGATACACAGAAATCTCATCAAAACTATATTAAAGACTAACGTGGAGAGAGTGAAAGGCCATGCTGTGACTGCAGCAAGGTGAACTACGCTGTAAAGCACGGGGTGAGCCGGATAGTCGGCAAATCCGACTATCCGGTATGGATAATGTGTTTTTTCCCAATAAGACGGCTGGCCAAGTATCCCTGATCGAGAAACAAGCAGCTAGACGGGGTGGTGGTGGTGATCTGTGTGGGCGTGAGCGTTTATGACAGGCTGCCGGCTTGCCTTAAAGATTAATGCAGCCTATAGAATCACATCAGTTAAACAGAATGCAAAAAAGGAAAGAGCAGGAGCAAATACAACAGGCTGCTTACAGTACATACCGTTTTTCCTTCAGTGGACTGCAGTTATTATTACAGTATTTAACTCTGAATGAAATGCACAAACTCATCTCAAACACAAACTGACAGATAAAAACACGTTGAGGAAAAGTGTGTGTGTGTCTGCCTGTCCACACTCACGTTCATTAGCATCACCTGAGCTCAATTCCACAGATTCTCAATCATCCAGGTGACAGGATATCTAGAGGAAGTGGGTCAAAGGCAACTGGACTTGTTGTTTGTCTTGAAGATGTTTCTGCCACTTATTCAAGAGGCTTCATTGAGGCTTTAGGAGGCTTTTTTTTTTTTTTTTTAAATGAGTGGTGAGTGTTGTGAGGTCTTCAAGACAAACAACCAGTCCAAGCTAAGACATGTAACCCCTGTTATGACAGCTATTATTGATGATGTACCTTGCATTTCTGAACACATTTTGATATTTGGTGGTGTGTTTTTCTCATTGCTGCAGATAATTTACCAAACTTAGACAAACTGACGTCAGGTCACAGCAACTTATTTCCAGTGCTACAGTGGAGTTTCCTAGCAGAAACGTCACCATTTTATACCAACGTTCAGAAATAAAACCCATCATGCAGGAGACAGAGATATCAGTTTTTTCACTGGCAGGAACCGCAATGGATCATAACGCATTGTGGCCACAGCAACATGCATTTTGCTCCCATGGTCACAAACCTGTTGATTAGCATGCTGTATTTATATGCCCTTACAGGAACATTTTATTGAAAGCCACACCTTCTTAGATTCTCTGAGGCTTGTCTTAAGGCATTCTGGGAAATGTAGGAAATCACTCACTAAAGGTTTGAGGAAATGGGTACAAAAAAGTAAATTACAACAGTTACATCACAAAATATCTTCTGACACTTACACTGCCATTTGACAGTGTAAGTGTAATTTAAAGTTATTGTTATACATCTGTATTCTGTACTATAAATATACCAGGTTATAAGAAAAGATAAGACAAGATAAGATAAGATAAGATAAGATAAGATAACACTTTATTTATCCCTCATAGGGGGATGACGAGTTAAACAGTCTGATTGGAGTTAAACAGTCTGATTGCAAATTAAATGGGTTTAAATTCTGTGCTGTAAATGGGTAACAGCTTAAAATTGATGAGTGAATCTGATAAGCTCCTGGTTTTATGAATACGCTGTAATCATTCTGAGGAGGCAATTCAAGGGACCACTGCATAATTGATCTCAGATTATCCGTCATGGGTAAGCGATAGGGAGGTAACAGTGTGATTTTCTGTTTCCCAGGAGAAGGTCAGCCTCTCAGAGGGCAGCACGGTGGATTTGAGGAAGCCCGGGGAGGAGATGGACAATTTCTCTGAGCTGGCAGAAGAGACCATGGAGCCAGAGGAGTGCTTCCCCGAATGTGTGTATAAAATATCTTAGCTCTCTGATAACTGAGAAGTGTAGCCTATTTCAAATATATCGGAACAAATGATGCGTTCAGTGCTCTGTGACACTATTCTCAGATACTGCATGTCACTCTGTTGTTCTTTCAACACGATGTGATGCGCTCTGGTTTGTCTTTATGTTACTTCCCAGTCTGTGTGAGGCACTGTCGCTGCTGTGACGTGGACATCAGCCACGGCCTGGGCCAGGCCTGGTGGAGGCTGAGGAAGACCTGCTACCAGATCGTAGAGCACAGCTGGTTTGAGACCTTCATCATCTTCATGATCCTGCTCAGCAGCGGCGCTCTGGTACGGCCGCTTGCTGCCGCTCTGACCTCAGCCTCTCAATTTTTGTATTTCAGCCTTGACCAGAGGCTGACTTTACCACTGGGCAAGCTAGGTCTGCCTGGGGCCCCTGAGGCTCCCCATGTCATATATAAATGGTGTCCAATATTTTTTTCTAATTTAGGACCTCCAGTAATTATACTCAAAAGGAACTTAAAGCACCTCTTGTATCACTCTTAGCATACAAATAGCCAAGGAACACATACAGGATCAGTCTATTAGGATTTTATGATTTATTTTTTACATTTGGATAGTTGGGTATTTGTAGGAGAATAGATTTTTTTTCCCTTGTGTTCTTTGAACAAAATTATATTTTAAAAATGGATTTATGAGTTTGTTTACTGTTTACAGGTAGGTGAGACTGTGAGAAATAATCCAAATAGAAAAGAGAGAGTCTCGGGTGTGAGGGGGCCCCATTCCTTGGTTTGCCTTGGGCCCCCCAAATCACTAAGTCCGCCCTTGGCCTCAACCCCAAGTATCATTTAGTGTCTGCTATTGTTTGTTATTATATATTTTTGTTACTTTCAGTTTGTTCTCACTTTTATCTGGTCATATTATATTTTTACTGTATGCCAATTTTGTGTTCTGTGTAATATTGAGAATTTTTCAGCTTTAGTTAGGTGGAGGCCCACTGCGTTTTCTATAGACTGTATATTATGTGCCGAGCGTAATGACCCCTCTTCTGCAGCAGTAGTGTTTTCTGATGTCCTCTTGTCCCTTTGCTGTTGCAGGCGTTTGAAGACATCTACATCGAGAAGAGGAAGGTGATAAAGGTGATGTTGGAATATGCCGACAAGATCTTCTCCTACATCTTCGTGCTGGAGATGTTCCTCAAGTGGATTGCCTACGGCTTCAAGAAATATTTCACCAACTACTGGTGCTGGCTTGACTTTCTTATTGTGGACGTAAGTCAACACTGTACTGCACATCACACTGTTTATCTTGGTCCATGTAAAATGATGCTATGGATGAATAATGAGCATCACTGATTGCTTATTATGATGAATAATTAGGTTTTGTTTGTAAAACAATTTTTTTCAAACATGTATTCTGAAACATAGGATTGTAAATATTTTCAGGTATTTGTGAATACTTCAAGTTTGTTTTATCTTACTGAAGCCTCATATTGGTGGGGTTTACAGCAAAGTATGATACAGTAAGTGCCAGATTATTCACAGGAAAGAAATATAATCCAACATAATCCATTTACCATGCTGTGCTTTTCTATGATCGGCAACTTTCTCTGATCAACATTGTCCACACCTCCCTTATCTTGTATTTCAGTTAAAAGCAGCTACAAGTTGTTTGAAAGTCCTATTCAGCTTTAAAATTGTAATGTTCTTAATTCCCACACAGAGTATACACTACTCATCAGCTGCTAAACCAGGTCAGCTGTTTAAGTACCTGTAGGAATTTGCTGTTAACATTTATAGTCTGTTTCAGTGTGATACTGCCATCGTCCTGCTAGTATCTGGCAGGAGAATCAGCTGAATGCAGTACTCTAGTGAATGGACCCACTTAACACAGCAAGTCAAATTAGTGTCATGTCTATTTAAAGAAGTAAGGATAATAAGGATGCCTTTCCTGTCTCTCTCTTCTGTAACTATCAAACAGCAGAAATGCCAAAAAAAAAAAACCTTAAGAAAAAAGAAGTAAGGATAAATGACATTCTCAGTCAAACTAACATGGACATCATAAGATAAACAGCCGCCCCATGTGAAGGTGAGGCACAGGGAGTGAACATGTGAGCTTAATCTGGTAAACGGGGGGTGACAAAGGGTCAAAACACGAGCCAGTTATTGATGATGAGGAAAGAGGAGCAAAGGAGGCAAAGTAGGGACCAAAGTGGTTTCTGATGGACTATGAAGGGCACTACGCAGGGAGTGAAGGCAGTGAAGGAGTCAACAAATACTGTGGTTTCTTCAGTACAGTTTGTCGCAGTATATGTGTGTAACTGGTTTGGTAAAATGCATCGGGACTCCCCGGTTTGTGGTGTGAAGTGATCCAAAGTGGCGTTTAGTGCTCAGGGGGCTGCGGCCCGAGCTCTGACATGACTTCCTCTGATCTCGCCTGCTGTTACACAGATCGCCACAGACCGCTCTATTGTTAGGGTAAGTCCTAGTCAGTAGGTCCCAGGTGAGTATGGGCCGTAGGATCGGAAACTCGCATCCGCATCACAAATGCCTCTGTGTTTCTTCACTCGTAAGTGCTTTCTATTGAGATATTAAAAGCCACCATCTCAATTTGTCATTCTATCTGTTTTTTTGTTCAGTTCAGTGTCGTGGAGACACAGAAAAAAATTGGTTTGAAGTAAATTCTTTCCATTAGCTGGTCCTCTTGAATATATGACCTTGGCTTTTATATCAAATACAAAAGCACTACCATGTACTCTAAGGTTTATCTACAGAAGATCTGTTTTGTTTAATACAACCTTTCAAAGCTATAAGTAAGTAGACTGCTAAACAGATATTGTTAGTTTTATGTATTTTCAGTTTAGAAATTGTAGATAAAACATTGTGTCTTACTCATGAGTGTTACATGGTATTTTTGTAACTGTTTGGATCCTTTTGTTCACTGCAGAGATTGTTCATTATCTTTTTTTTTTTTCTTTTCTATGAAATATATGAGCATTTCTTTTACTCTGCTTTTGTATTTACTGCCTGTACTTGCTTGGAGCCAGAATCCTCTCTTGTTCCCAGATTTAATTTTGAGTATCTTCTTTAGATATATTGGACAAAACCATCTAAATATACTTTTATAAAGAAATACAGATCATTGGGACCTTATTAGCCCTAAATTGTCTTAATGGACTCGTTTGGATCAAATGGATGCAAATTGGGTATTAAATTCGGCAAAGAAAGATTTGTTAAAATTCTTTATAAAACCTCACTCTATTTGTTATATATGCATATTCAGTATGCATATATAGCTGAGTATGTATGCATGTGCACCGGTTGTATATGTGCACATACTTGTCTGTGTTTTGTCATATTTACATCGTGTCATTTTCATTCGTAGCTCATCATCCAAGGGTCATTCGACAGCGGAATACCATTCTGTTTTGTCTGTTTTGGATGTAGAATAGAGTGGAAGTCCAAATTTGATTTTAAAAAAAGATATTAACAAAAACCAAACAAAATCTAAATTTCCGAAATTAAAAAAAAAAACAAGTGTTCCTAACTGTGGAATGTCCCAAAATACACTTTAATGCAGAACTCCAAAATATGGCTCTTCAACTGTCTTCTTTTGTCTTTTTTGTTCCTCTATAAAACATTATAATTGTTTGCATAAATGCCGTGTTTTCTTTGTTTGTTTTGTCAGTAATAATATGTGTGTGATATTGTTTAATTTCTATGTATGAATGCTTTCCATTTTTCTTGTTCATGTGAACCTCCTAATAACAGCCTCTTCTTGTTATTATGAAAGGACATTTCTACTTTTCCCTTAAAGGTTTAAAGGTGAATTGGAGCTGAACCATTCACGTGAGTTTGTTTTCACAGTCTAAATGTCTCTCTGTGCCCCTGTAGGTGTCTTTGATAAGCCTGGTAGCAAATTCTCTGGGCTATTCTGACTTTGCTGCCATCAAGTCCCTGCGGACGCTCCGGGCTTTGAGGCCTTTACGAGCGCTGTCCAGATTTGAGGGCATGCGGGTGAGAAATGCTTTTTGTAACATCTTCCCTCTCTGCATGGATATCACATATCATTTTTATATCATTGTCAAGGTTGACTTGTAACTTGGCAGGTTAATATTTGGTCGTTACCTGATTGAAATAATCTTTATTGTCCACCGATGTGGACATTTTCCTTCAGCTTCACAAGCTGGTTAAAACACATCACAGTAAATCACAATATATAAAATAATAAAAGCACAACATGCAGAGTACAGATAACAATAGTGGATATGGTTTGCATTTAGTATCAAAGACTTCTTGTAAATGTTGTTGGTTGCTGCAGCGGCCGTTTTATGATTTCTTTATTGAGTGAATAAATATATATATATATATATATATATATATATATATATATAGACACACACACACACACACACACACACACACACACTTTACTGGCCTTGTTTTTAATTCTGGATCACCTATTTTTATTCTTAGACATAAGATGGCCACACCATGTACACATATTACAAGTTAAACCACTTTCAAAAGGACTTCTGTAAACAGTCTCTAAAATTTCTTTGGTTATATCGCATGAATCCAGTTTCCTGATTAGATTCAAGCAGTATGTTGCTGTTTAAAAATTCTAATCTCTGTTGGCTGTAAAACTTTCCTAAATATGTAAAGTCCTCTGCTGCTTCAACAGGCTGATCATTAGTCAGAACAGGTGGAAAATCATGGCAGGCATCATGGTGACTCATGATAACCAGCTTAGTCTTACTGTCATTAATGAAAAGCGCCTCTGTCTTCACACCACTTAGTCAGCTCTCCAGTATGGTGGAAATATGCAGACTGATGAACTGTGTCCCAGGAAGGTTTCCTAAACACACAGCCAAGTGCTGTGAGCCTGACCCGTGTCATGTTTGTGGGTCACCAGGTGGTGGTGAACGCTCTTATCGGAGCCATCCCCTCCATCATGAACGTGCTGCTGGTGTGCCTCATCTTCTGGCTCATCTTCAGCATCATGGGAGTCAACCTGTTTGCCGGCAAGTTTGGGAAGTGTGTGAACCGGACCGGCTTCATCCACAACGCCTCGATAGTCAACAACAAGTCCGACTGCCAGGCCATGAACGACACCCAGTTCTACTGGACAAAAGTGAAGGTCAACTTCGACAACGTTGGACTCGGCTACCTCTCCCTTCTGCAAGTGGTCAGTTTCTTTTGAGTTTGAGTTTGAGATGTCGGCATCTGTCAGCCACTTAGTGCTGCTCCTGTTGTTAGTCAACACCTCTGCCATGACCAGAGCCTGTTCTGCTCATCAAGCTTGTTCTCTTAAAGGACGGCACTCAAATTATCTGAGGTGGTAACAACACAACAAGGTGTTTTTGCCTCTCCTGATGTTACTCAATCCCTGTTTTCATTTGCCTCCAGAAATAGTCTCTAGATACGCAATAAAGCCGGTTGTTCAGGCCACTAAAGCATGAGAACCAAATGTCCTGTGTATGCCTCCTGCTTACAAACTCCTGGAGTGTGCTTCCTCCTGTTGGCTTACATGTTTAGACAGAAATTAAATGATAGGCATTTCTCTCTTCTGCTTTATGTAATTCTACGTTATGTGTTACTTTCATGTACAAACAAATGATTGATTTAAAATGAGAAATCAGAATGTACCCTAAAATATCCATGGGTCAACTCAGGTCATATTGACATTAACAAAAAATAATCTGTCCCTTGTGAGGTCTCATTTAAATGATTGCAGCCTACTGCTTAATTTAGAATGAAATGCTGTTATCATTCTTTTCAAATTGCTTGTATTAGAGCAGAAATGGTGTCGAATTTTTAAAAGTGAATTTGTCTTGGGCAGAGAGGTTGTTTTTCCACAGATAAATCCAATAGTTGACTGTGCAATGCAGAGCCAGTAATGCTGTGTGTTGTATTACAGGCTACATTTAAAGGATGGATGGAAATAATGCACGCAGCTGTTGACTCAAGAGGAGTAAGTATGCCTATATCCACTTTATCCAGGGCCTATAATATTAATTTGTTACAGGCATGCGCTGACTTTCCAAACTAATCGTCTGTTTTCAGGTGGAAGAACAGCCCATCAGAGAAATCAACCTCTACATGTACCTATACTTTGTCATCTTCATCATATTTGGCTCCTTCTTCACCCTCAATCTCTTCATTGGTGTCATTATTGACAATTTCAATCAGCAGAAAAGAAAGATGAGTATTAACAGCATGATCAGTCGTTGGTTTTTGCAAATAATTCTTCAAGATTGTTTGTTGTCATTCAGCAATTCAGTTTCAGTCACAGAAAAATAAACTACTGCCTTTTTTTTCTTGCCAATGCCATTATTTTTCATTTGGTTCTTTATCCAAAACCAAATGTGAAGAATTGTTTGCAAACAGTATTTGAACCAGACCTGAGTGCAGCAACTTTGCTTCACCTCATGCACAGTATTCTATGATCAAATACCGCACAAATGAACAACAAAAAAACTTTTTACACCCCTTTTTACAATTTTTCTCTGAAAATAATGTTGGATATTTTTGGCTATACTTAGGTGGACAGGATATCTTCATGACTGAGGAACAGAAGAAGTACTACAATGCAATGAAGAAGTTAGGAAGTAAAAAGCCTCAGAAGCCCATTCCGAGGCCTGCGGTAAACAAAAAAAAAATCTCGTGATATTATTTTCTTTTACATATCTTGATTCTGTTATACAAATTTCTATGCTAACATTGTTATAGTGCAATATTTACCTTGTAGTACCTGTATTATACTCAGTGACTGGTCCTCTGTGTGTTTCCTGCTCCCAGAATATTCTCCAAGCCTTCTTCTTTGACCTGGTGTCCAAGCAAGCCTTCGACATCATGATCATGATGCTCATCATCGTCAACATGGTGACCATGATGGTGGAGACCGATGAGCAGTCACAGCGCATGGAGTCGATCCTCAACAAGATCAATCTGGTTTTCATTGTTATCTTCACCACCGAATGCCTCATCAAGATCGTTGCCCTCCGTTGCTATTTCTTCACCGTCGGGTGGAACATCTTTGACTTTGTGGTGATAATTCTGTCCATCGTTGGTAAGTGGTGATGATATGTTTACATACGTCGCACATATCAGTAATGTCGTAAATATTAATCATTTTAGAGCTTTATTTCCTTTAGATCATATTTTATAGCACTTTGATGGCACTTATTAGATTGTATACTATGAATTTTTGTCATAATGATGTATAAAAGGTCAGCTGAGTTTAGGTGTGTTTTCCTTCCTCCATATCTCTGGTCATGCAACAAATCTACAAAATGTATTAATGCCTCTAAAGTAAAGGAATATAAATTGTGATATCGCCGCTATGAAGCCACCAATTCCTGTTTTGTCTTGTTTTCTCATTTCAGGGATTGTTCTTGCTGACATCATTGAGAAATACTTTGTCTCTCCAACCCTCTTTCGAGTCATCAGACTGGCGAGGATAGGACGTGTACTTCGACTTATACGTGCAGCCAAAGGAATAAGGACTTTACTATTTGCCTTAATGATGTCCATGCCAGCACTGTTCAACATTGGCCTCCTGCTTTTCCTAGTCATGTTCATCTACGCTATTTTTGGTATGGCGAACTTTGCCTATGTGAAAAAGCAAGATGGGGTTGACGACATGTTTAACTTTGAGACCTTTGGGAATAGTATGATCTGCCTTTTTCAGATCAGCACGTCTGCAGGCTGGGACAACCTGCTGAGCCCCATCATGTCCAACTCCCCAGAGGAGTGTGACGTAAACTTTGTCAATACCGGCACAAACACCCGGGGAAACTGTGGCAGCCCCTCGGTGGGCATCGCTTTCTTTGTCAGTTACATTATCATTTCCTTCCTCATCGTGGTAAATATGTACATAGCTATAATTCTGGAGAACTTCAGCGTTGCCACGGAGGAGAGCACAGAGCCGCTGAGCGAGGACGACTTTGAGATGTTTTACGAGGTGTGGGAGAAGTTTGACTCTGAGGCCACCCAGTTCATTGAGTTCTCCATGCTCTCGAGCTTCGCTGACACTCTGTCCGAGCCGCTGCGCATCGCCAAGCCCAACAAGATCAAGCTGATCTCCATGGACCTTCCCATGGTCAGCGGAGACAAGATCCACTGTCTGGACATCCTGTTTGCCTTCACAAAGCGCGTCCTGGGGGAGTCGGGCGAGATGGACGCCCTCAAGCAGCAGATGGAAGAGAAGTTCATGATAGCGAACCCGTCCAAGATCTCCCACGAGCCCATCACTTCCACGCTGCGCCGCAAACAGGAAGAAGTGTCCGCCATCGTGATCCAGAGGTGTTACAGGAGGCATCTGGTGCGCCGGCAGATGAAGCAGGCATCTTACATCTACAGACAAATAAACCACGAGACTGTGGTGGATGTGGAGAATGCTCCGGAAAAGGAGGGTCTCATAGCCTGCATGATGCAGGAGAACTACGGCTCCACAGGGGTGGAGGGTGCAAAGACAGCAGAGGCCACCCTGACGTCCTCACCGCCATCTTATGACAGCGTGACCAGGGCGGCGAGTGACTTCTCTCACATGGTCAGGTCTATATCCAGAGACTCCGACTTCGGGGAGCCGGGCCCCTCAAGCGAAAACTATGAGGAGACTTTTCTTTGAGACTTGACGGTGTGGAGTGTCTGTGTGGAGTTTTCTTTTTGTCTGTTTTGTTTACAGCAGGAAAAAAAATGCTCAAAACAACTCCTGGTCACAGAGATAATCAATTTTATATTGGCAGATACCAAGGAAATATGCAATCTATTTATTTATTTTGTACCTAACTCACAGCCTCGATTGAGCAACCCAGGTATCAACCATATTAGATAAACAGACAATCCCCATTCCAGAAAAGGTACGATGGGCCTCTTCGCTTCTTTCTTGCACCGGGATATGTCATTCCAGAAACAATTTGATGCACACTATATCATTATCTACCTATAGATAACATGAATAGCCGACGGTATATGCACTGACTGATAATATGAGTTTCTTACACATTAATAACACCTGCACAACATTAGGCCTACAGGACACCTTACTATACTGCATCCTTATTTCAGTTTTTATTACCAAATGTAACATTATAGGTAATTTGCAAGGGTTTGTAATTTGTTTTTTTCGGACATACACACCATAACTTATCCAGACATGCCACCTAAAAAAGTCTTTAATGACAAGCAGTTTATTTCTTATTGATAGCAAACATTTTGACATTGACATTTTCTGTCTGAGCTAGAAAGTAATAGACTTTTTCAACTTTTGCAAGCGATGTGGCTACCTAATACGCTAATTATCAGGGTGTTAATTAGCTGGTAATTAATAACTAGTACATCAGTGATCTGATAAGCCAAGAGTAGCTATTTGGCTCAACTATAAGCACAACTTCAAAGCAAAGCAGAGAGTAAGGAGCATGTTGAATGACTGGTAATATAAAGGGATGGAGGATATAACAAAAAGCTGACATAAGGAATCAGTATTCATAAATGTGCTAGGTAGCAGCTATGAAGCTCCTACGCAGGTGTCATTAAATTTGTTCACTGGATTTGTTTGATTCATGCATTCATGTTTCCGGTTCATCAGTTATTCAGGCTCATGTTGATAAATGTTACTGTATGTTTTACTAGACCTTTTGTCACAGCGGCCATTTTGACATGAGATAGCAGGGTAAACACTGGTCTTAATGATGACCTTCATTAATGCTGCCAGAGGCTTTTGCTGATCCTGCATGCACAGAGCCAGGGACCTGAACCTGCATTCATGTCATCAGTAACACCTGTGTTTACCCTGCTATTTCATGTCAAAATGGCTGCTGTGGAAAAAAAAAAAATCAACTCAATTTGACATTGCTGAAATTGTAATAATTAAGCATACACTTTATTTAAAAGAGGTTTGTATTTCAGGAACTCTAACTGATAATCTGTTGAAGTCTAATATTACGGGACTGTTTTTTGATTTGTCATTTTTGTCCTCTGATGAGTGAAATTGATCATTTTAATAGTGATTTCTGATTGAATGAAGGTCTTTTTGTACGTGATGATAAACTCTCTTTGCTGGTTAAAATGGCATTAAGCATTTCACGAAAATATGATGCGAAAAATCATCCCTTTTCAGCATCTGTATGTTGCTGTCATAAAAAAGTACAGTTCACAGTTATCTTGTCAAACATTGGATTGTTTTAACTATAATTTGTGTGTCAAACACAGAGAAGGGCTGTGCATACTAATAA
The DNA here is from genome assembly GCF_902150065.1 of Myripristis murdjan. Lineage (NCBI taxonomy): Eukaryota > Metazoa > Chordata > Actinopteri > Holocentriformes > Holocentridae > Myripristis > Myripristis murdjan. The sequence goes on along the minus strand of NC_043996.1, from coordinate 23,641,425 downwards.
TCCCAGAATTATGTGCCTGATTTTGATTGTTGTCCGCACACTCATTATATGAATCCCCTTAGACCGTTTAATTTGATTTGATGGATGTGGATTGGAATAGCATGAATGCACTATGCTCATTTTGTAATTATCTGTGTAAAGAGCTTTGGAGCTGTATATGTAAGACTAATTTTTACCTAATTTTTGTAATGTATTTATATGGAGAGACTGTTTCAGTTACACTCATGACAGCCATAAGGAAAATAACCAGAATCATCAAATTATATATATATGTTAGGCTATGTTATTTATTTATTATTATTTTTTAATATAAAAGACTATAAGATTTTCCTTGAGAACCTGTTTGTCTGTATTAGGTTGGTCATTTCATGGATCACATTCTCAAGTGGTAATAAAACTTTTTTCCATATTTGTGGGTTTTCCAAATGACAATTTATAACTGACATCATGGGGTGACATGTTTTTTACGTGACATGTTTTTCTGAAAAAAAAAATGAAGGCCAACTTTATATTCTTACCTAAAATATTGTAGTTTGCATAATTATCAATGTGCAGAGATGTACAGTAAATACTGTACCAGGAAAAAAAAATCCAGCCGCGTGTCTCCGTTTTCACAGGAAGAACCTGTTAGCTGATTCGACCTCATTACACAGCAGAGCCATGTTAAATCCCTCACTGAATGTATAAAAAAGGACAGATGTGCAAAAACCTCAGCATCTCCACGGCAGACTGTCCTTGGCAGCGTATCGCCCTTTAAAGCTGAGATTTGTTTACAATGCCTCCATAAAGGCTCTTTGATATTATTACCTTTATGTTGCAGCACAATCACGTAATAAAACAACAAGGTAGCCTCAATGTCCTGCACTGATTAATGGTGTTAACCCTTTTTCAAGGATGTTGGAGACACACACACACACACACGCAGTCAAATCATAAAAGGCTAATAAGCAAAGAAAAGATAACAAAACCAAAGAGAATGCAAATACAAAGATAGTTTTAATTTGTGTGTGTATGTGTGTGTGTGTGTGTGTGTGTGTGTATGTGTTTTGACATTTGTGTTTTCATTTGTGGGATTTGGATCTTCCCTTTTTGAGAAGCTGGCAGGTTTTATGCTAAAAAAAGAAAATGTTTTAGCTTATAGACTTCAGGGCTGAGTTCAGGAGCACTTCCATATTTTCAGTTTGGGGGAGAAAAAAAAATCATCAAGGGTGCCAATTTGGATTTAGCCCCAAAGAGATTTCCTCCCCCTGGTTGTCGGGTGGTCAAATCCAACACTGACCAGCTGGGATGGAGGGATAATCTGTGTGTAAAAAAAAAAAAAAGAAAGAAAAAAAATCACTTGTTTTAATTACACACTCATAGCCCACACAAATGCACACACTCTCTCCCTTTCATACAAACACACATACTTTCAGTTCACATGCAGACATACATAACCCCTCACACACCTACACACACACACTATAAACAGCTGTATGAGCGCGTGCTTGCTTGCATGCACACGCACACCCGCACGCACGACACACATTTTTCCCATCAATCCTCATAATAGACAGATGCTTACTTTGAATTTAATTTGGGCTTGTGCATGAAATGCCGAAAAAATGTGACTTGAACGAATGTGACTTGGTAATTGATCTGATTTTTAAGCATTTGGACATGTGGCACAGATTAAAGCTTCATCAGAGGGAGACAACATTTTTAAAAAGATTAAAAAGGCACTATGTCTAATTACTAAAATGCACCAGCGCGCAGTAAAACACTGCAATGTCAACGTGATGCACTATAAATCGTTTCACTCGGCAAACGTCTGCATATAATACGGACGGGCTAAAATGTGATAGGGAAGACATTTGATGAATTACATCTCTGCGCCGTGTATTCAAATAATGTTGAGTAAAGCAAAGGTCGTCGGTGTCATGGTGTCTGTGCGGCTCAATCACCATCAGGCACAGCGGCCAGTTGGACTGCAATTCATTTTTCATCACAGCCTCTGTGGCTTTAAATCAAACAACCCAACCCTGAGAAACATCAGCGTGCGTGTGAACGTGCACAAACTAGTTTAAGTGGAACTCAGTTTTGATTTCAGGGTTTCACCTTGTTTCGGATTTAGGCTTACACCACTCAGAGTGCTCTCATCTGAATGATTCATTAAGTGAGATCCCAATTCTAAATTCGTGATGTGGTAGCTCAAACAAAACAAAACATTTTACGCCCTTTTCTTTAACCAGTTTCCTGTGTGTTGCTCGGGATTGTGCTTGCCCTTGTTTACCTTCCTCAGTCTCTTAATGCGAGAGTCTTACCTGAAAAGGGTGGCATGGTTTATTGATTAGGACACTGACATTCACAAACTTGTAAATACACAAACAATAAAATGAAATACAGATTTCAGTACCTGACAAAGCAACTTTTTGATCACACCAGTTCACCACCAATTTATTAGTTGGCAGGTGGTGATGACACACATTTCTACATATTTCATTGAGAATTGAGAAAACAATCACAAGCCAACTGACTGCACTGAAATTATAACATTAAATCACTGAAAGGATGAGCCTATAATATACACTAGTGTATGAATGATTCAGCTGATAATTAAAAAAAAAAAAATCATGGTTTAGACTTACTAAAGGAGCTGAAGATCCTAAAAAAAAAAATGCAGAGTGGAGGAAAATGGCCTTTTTATACACCAGAGTGTCCGTCTGTCAGTCACCGCTGCAGGGATTTACTCGGTTGTGGTTGCAAACACGGCCCATATGGTCTGATGAGGCACCATCTAATTACTTGTGGCATGATTTGCCTGTTTCTGATAAGAAGCAGAAACTCTGCTTGTCTGTTAGAAAGCCATCACTGCCACCACCAGGGGACTGGAGCACCTACAGAGCTGCCAAGTTGCCAGGAAAAACAGCAGATGTATTAGTCGGCGGGCAGCACTGGTACACTAGTAATGAGCTGAGGAGACATGGAGAAACACTCCCAGACGACAGAGATCTCTGTTTAGGTGTGACCAAAGACAGGAGGAGCAGCCAACAGGATCAAATTATCAGGTGGAGGAAAACAGCTGGACACTGGAACAGATTTCACAAACCAAACGTGAACTTTTTTGACGGCTTACCAACAAAAATAAATGTTAACAAAGTCATTTTCAGACAAGTATGGATTAACGTTTTGGACTTTTGCAGACAATTTCTTCTTTCTTTTCAGTGTTTCGAGTGATGGCAAGGTTAAATGAAAGTGCTCAGATGTAGACAGTGCTGATTTAATGCTCACAGTCAATATTCGCCCGCTCGTGTGTATGTGGGCGACAGAGAGGGGTGATGTGCACTAAATCTGAAAGATAGATCTGCACCGGGCCTCCATCTCTCTTTTGGAGAAGTTACAAGATTAAAAAACCTCTTACAGGTTTAATGGATCAATTCTGAAAGAGGCCATTCCCCACAATGACTACATTTACATGTTAAGTACATTTTACCACTGATTTTGATGCACTTCTACTTCAATCAGATTCTGAGTATACAGGTGCTTTTGAGTACTTTTTCCATAATGTTATGTATTTAATTACTTTATCCCACAAATGTTAAGTGTGTATGCTGTGCATGAATTTCCATTTTTATCAGTGCACATTCACCAATATTACATTTTTAATTCTCAGAAGCCTGAGACTGATGTTGATACATCAGTAAAGTTTATGAGAAGATTTGCAAGGAAACATAATTTTTTTTTTTTTTTTACACATTATGCAATATATTAAGAATTGGCATACACATGTACATATAGACTGTCTTGCAACATCACAGTGCAACATGAAGAAAAGAAAAAAAATGAGGGTTGCAACAAAGTAAAATGAAACAGAAGATGCAGATAAAATAAGGTAGATAGTAGCATCACATATTTCTTAAATGTCAGTGCATTCACAATATCAACAGTTTTTGCAGCTTTGCAATCCTTATTTTCTTTCAAAAATATTGAGGTAATGGCTTAGTGTCGTTTTAAAGAGGTCACTTTTTTCCCATTTCCCATTTCACTTTATAGACAGGACATCTTTCAAATATTATACTATAATTATTGCTTATTTTTTATATTATATTTATATTACTCAATATTTATCACCCCAGAAATCTATGGTCATGATCATTGAATGTACAGAAACAAGTCAGGTGCTGCAGAGACACGTGGTTTTGTTTCCAGACGGTAGATGGCGGTATAAACACAGAACACGGATGCGGCTGCTGGTGAAGCACACGAAGAAGAAAGACACAGGAAGTGACAGCCAGCTGCATTTGACAACGAGGACAACACAACATCCATGGGAGACAGAGGCTGAGTGTTGGAGCTGAGTCCTGTCCGCCGGGCTGCTTGCTGCTCCGGGAAGACTCGTGGGTGTCGCTCCGCCGCCGGCCGCTCGTCAGGGCAGCGACATGGGTGCGTGCTGCGGGCGGGAGGTGCAGGGGGCGCTGGGTGTTGTTGTTAGCCTAGCTGCTAACTTCCTTGCTCGCTTCTATCAAAACAATAATAACTCCTTCCTGTCTCTGAACCTCACTCTGGCTTTAACATGAGGGAGAAATGGTCTTAACATCAGCTAATATTCCTGACAAATGTCATTTTTTTGTGCAAATGACGCGACAGGCAACAGGAACATGGCAGGTTTTCGTAGCTGCTCTGGTGCCAGCAGCTCATTTGAGTCTGTTTTACAAACTAAATGTATTATTTTTTATTTTTTGCTTCTAACTGTCAAAATGTTGCTCTCAGGAAAAAAGTAGGTGATTAAGATTTAGTTGGACACCTAAAGGTTTGGCTCCATTTGGTTACTAATTATAAGAAACGAATGAAAACATGCAGTTCTCGCCGTTGTTGCTCCTTCAGGGGATTATTGACTGATCAGAAAACCTGTGGATGTCATAAAAAAAGTAAAATAAAACAATAATAATAATAATAATAATATAATCATCTTTGTTTATAGAGCACTCTTCAAGAACAACGTTGCCATGTGCCTCACAAAGGCAGCAATAAAATAAAATAAAATAAAATAAAATAAAATAAAAGCAGTGATAAACTCATCAGGTCAAAAAATAAACAATGTGGAGAATAAAAATCAATTAAAGACAGTTCAATGAAAATTAAAACTCAAGTAAAGCTTTAGATTAGACTACTGAAAGAGAGTCACGTCATGATTATCTGATTTTCTCTGATTTTATTTTTTCCTGAAATGATTAGGCTAGTCGTTTAACCAATTAGTCAATCCACAGAAAATTAATCTTTCCATTATTTTGGCTGATTTTTAATTTTAGTCATTTATCAAAAAAAAAAAAAAAAAAAAAAAAAAAATGTTTGTTACAGCTTAACAAATACTAATGCTTGCTTGCTTTTATTCCATTGCATATTATTGTAAAATTAATAATATTTTTTTTTTGCTGCCGTCTCAGTACATAAACAACTGAAAGATGTGGTATGGGAAATGCTAACACTGTGGTGGGCGTTTGTCATTTTTTGACAGGTTACAGATGAAATGATTAGTCAGTCAACCAGAAAAATTAAATAGATAAATCAACATTATAGGGCCAGGTGATCTGGACAAAATTTGATATCATGATTTTTTTGATAAAGTACTTCTATCAATAGTGTTGAGAAAACCAGAAGTAGACAACACTTTTGCTGTATCACAATATTATAAAATCCCAGGTCTCATATCCAGTCTCATATCACAGTATCAAAGTAATAACAGTGTATTTCTAATTGACGGTGAAAATAATCCTCTCCCCTCGCAGCGTGTCCCCTCTCCTTGTCCTCGCTGGGGCTCCTGGTGCCGCCGCTGCGTGTCATGTCCGCCGTGATGTGGGAGGTGGTTCGGCTCAGAAACATAAAGCATTATGGGAAAGTGGAGGAGTTTGTGTCCCTGGTGACTGAAGCCATCCCTGACATCCTGACCAACAGACAGATGAGGCTGCTCACTCTGGGTCTGAGAGCAAAGGTAAGAGACGGCTGCTCGTTCTGAAGCTGAGCGAGGCTTGTTTTTCTCAAAATCAGTTAAACAGATCGGCCTGAATTTATTTGTTGGAACTTTCTTGACCCATCATAACTTAACACACATGAAAGTTTTATTCCCATGTTTACACATACACCCAGTGTCCGCTTTATCAGGTCCACCTGTCCAGTCTAATGCAGTTCAATGCAACAGCTCTGCCATAAATTCTGCCTTTTAACAAAGTGTATCATGTTTAGTTTTCATTGACATTGTGGAGAATGTGTACATTTAATTCTGTGTTATTATTGAGGTTGTAGTTTGCAGAGGTCTTGTACTGGACTATGTTATATTGAGAGGTGTTTCTATTTTTTTGTCCTTCCTATATATGTACATAAGGGGGGACAGAATAGTGGAAACAGGTCAGTAAAATGCAGTCCAGTCCAACAGCAGCACTAACTATGAGCTCAGTGCCAAACATAGAAGTGAATGAACACCTCTGTTACTGTGACAAAAAGAAAACCTGAGCATTATAGGCAGCAGAAAAGGAAACTTTATGGCAAAAAAAAAAAAAAAAAATTGTATTAGATTGTACAGGTGGACCTAATAAAGTGACCACTAAGTATAAATTACAAAAGTAGAATACCATTTTAAGGCCTCATAATTTTTTTTTTTTTTTTAAGTTTTCGAGTCTTTGACCCTGTGTTGATGCTTCAAGCCACAGAGATCAATTTTTCAGGCCAACCTTTAACCTTTAGGAGTAGAATTTTGTTTTCTAAATTTCACTGATTACTGGCCTTTTCCTCCTGCAGATGACTTTGCAGCTGTTAAGCTCCGAGCGCTCGGAGGATCTCAGAAGTGTTAAAACACACTTGGACAACCTCCAGCCATCCTGCTCAAAACAGGTGTGTGACACTTTTCCACGTTTGGGGCATTAAACCGTAGCTTATTCAAAAAGGGCTCGGCTTATTTTTTTTAGATCTGCATTTTTTTTTACTTTACAGGTTCACACGGGAAACGAGGCTCTCGAGGAAAACTTCGTCAGGCTTGTTCAGAGATTTCTGGAAGACCCAGAGGAGAGAGAGCACTTCCTCAAGGTACAGTGCGGCTCCTCTTTGGTCTGTGCTTTTTGATTTGATAATTTAATGCATGATGCCTTACATCCCTGCTTTTGTTTTGTTGTTGTTTTTTTTTTTTTTTTTTGTCTGACAGAATGTGTTTCCTGTGGAGTACGGCCCCGACTTCGATGCAGCACTGGAGACGATCGTTTCTGAGTTTTTCACCAGACTGGAGAAGCTGCTGCCAATACCAGACTTCAAGCAGGTAGAGCTGCAGCACAGTATCACCACATGTGCAGGGACTGGCTGTCTGGCTCCAGGTTTAGTAAAATATTGTTTGTTGTTTGTTTCATGAAGACCGCAGAGCTGATCAGCGGCATACCGTCTGTGCCGGAGGAGTACATGCAGTGCGCATCCAGAGCAGACGACCTCAAAGTGCTGCTCAAAAACAAGACATGCATCGGTGAACTCGGCAAGATCGATGCCAGTGGTAAGTCTGTCTGCATGAGATGTCTCATCGATTTACATGTGAGAAACAGATCACTACCATTTCAAAGGTGCACTTGCAGAGTGTGGATTTTGGTGAGGATGTTTGGGAGAGAGAGAGAGATCAAAGGGGCTGAATGCTATAAAATGATCAGCTCATTTGATTCCACATATTTACGAGTTACTGTATAATTACTGTCATCTGTCATTGTTGCACAGCCCAGTCTTTATAATGAAAATTAATGTTTGTAAAATGATGGTAATTTCAAAGGATTTCCACCAGCATTGAGGATATGTGCTGATGTGCTGTTGACAGGTTGTGTAGCCAGTTTAATTACAAAATAAATTACTGTATAATTAAAAGACAATACAGTTCAATACATTAAATACAGTTGAAATTATAATGAGGCTATATCCTAAAACAGTACTGTGCTGTGTGCAAACACAGTAAAGTCTGTTACTCCAACAGCCTGGCACTGGTTTAAATGCATTGCTTTGGACGAATAATGATAATAATGATAATAATGATAATTGTAGATTTTTTTCACATATTTTCATGCGTAAAAAAGCCCATAATTACGGAAGCCCTAAAGGGCCATACATACATATATTTTATTTCCTCCGTTTTCTCGTGATAACGAGATAATTCCTCCGTTTTCTCGTGATAACAAGATAATTTTCCTCTGTTTTCCCGTGATAACGAGATAATTTTCCTCCGTTTTCTCGTGATAACGAGATATTTTTCTTCCGTTTTCTCGTGATAACGAGATAATTTTCCTCCGTTTTCTCGTGATAACGAGATAATTAAATCGAGATCTCGAGAAAACAAAGCGATTGTCTTATTAAATTATTGCAGGAAACATCAGTCAGTGTAGCAATGTCAGAGGAGCAGGAGAATATTGATCACTGCATCACTTATCTGTTCAATCAAGGCCTGACACAGGCTGAAATAGCTTTATAAAGCTATTTATGTCAGGGGTCACCAATCATGTGCCATGGAGGGCCGAGAGGCTGCAGGTTTTCATTCCAACCAAGACCTCCACCAGGTGATTTCACTGATCAGTTCCTCCTTTCTGATACAAGGTGAGGTGATCAATGAAATCACCTGGTGGAGGTCTTGGTTGGAATGAAAACCTGCAGCCTCTCGGCCCTCGATGGCACATGATTGGTGACCCCTGTTTTATGTGTCCAAGGAGACGTCAGTCAGCATGACATGTCACGTATGATGGAAATCTCAGGCCTATCACGTTTCATTCATTCATTCAAAACGGAGGGAAAATATCTCGTTATCACGAGAAAACGGAGGGAAAATTATCTCGTTATCACGTGAAAACAGAGGAAAATTATCTCGTTATCACGAGAAAACGGAGGAAATAAAATATATGTATGTATGGCCCTTTAGGGCTTCCGTACATAATGAACAATGTAAGCATACTTGATTACAGCAAGCAAATTATTTAAACAGCATCTGTGCAGGAATTATTCTGTCCCAAACATTTTGATCCATATAAAGGGTTCATCACTGTAACTGTGATCGCTGTTAGCACTTTCATTCATCTAAAAAAAAAAAAAAATATATATATATATATATATATATATATATATATATATATATATATATATATATATATATATTTAGATAGCTGATTTTTCTGGAAAAGTCCCTTTGACCGCGTCGCCCCCCGGAGGTGGACTCATATTCCTGTAGGTGGGAATACCTCCCTATATAAACTTCACTTGACAAAACTGACAATAAAAATGTAGAGCAAGCACATAAGTTGATGTTTGAGTCTGCATGGCCCTCATTACCATCCCAGCTAATAAATGATGAGTTTATTCCTCATTTTTTTTTAGTTGAGTCTAAAGGGTCCTCACTTAAATCAACCATCAGCAGTTTTTGTAGCGCAGCTGTAATGTCCACAAGGGGATTTAATTGAAATAAGTAACATTTTTTCCTGTTTTTGTTTTTCCTGACAAACAGCGCCCTGTCCCTCAGAGCAGCGCCTCTTCATGTCTTTATCTCTCCCCTCGTCAATGAGAGAGACGAACACTTCCTGCCAGACCAGCTGTAATCCAGACGGCTGCTGTAACCATGGGAACACTCCAGATGTGCAAACGGAAGCTGACGCAGAACCGTCGGAGAGCCAAAGAGGACCTGAAGGGAATTCTCTGCAGGAGGTGGGAGGTTTGGGGATGCGGGATGCAAAATGGCCGTCTGGGGAGGAAACGCAGACTCAGGACGCCGACGTTGCTGAGCAGCCAACAGTGGGAGAAAAATGCAGCGACAGTGTTGCCGATCTCAACATCGTGGTGTGCGATGACCAAACCCCAGCCAACTCCCTCGCTCCCTGCACCTCCTCAGAGTGTCCCGTGTCCTCCAGCTCCATGTGTGTTCCCCCACGGCAGCGGATCGCACACAAATGCACCCACTGCGGGAAATGCTACATCTACCGCTATGAACTGCTGGAGCACCAGAGGCTCCACACGGGAGAAAACCCTTACAAGTGCTCTCAGTGTGGGAAGGCCTTCCGGAGGACGTCGGACCTGTCCACTCACAGGCGGACGCAGTGCACAAAAGCAGCTTACATTTGCATCAAATGCGGGAACCATTTTGAGTCCATACAGGACAAGTTTAGACACCAGTGCATCAAGCAGGTCCAGAAGTTTGACTGCGCCCAGTGTGGAAAAAGCTTCAAGAAAATGTACTTGCTGGGAAAGCACCAGATTACCCACACGCAGAACCGGATTTTTAAGTGCAGGCAGTGCGGGGAGGCGTACCCCAGCATGAGCGAGCTGAGAACCCACCAGAAGATTCACCCGCCCGAACAGTCCAACCAGTGCATGCAGTGCGGGAAGTTCTTCAGCTCGGTCGCGTGTCTGACCGCCCACGAGCTGCGTCACAATCAGCAGAAAACGGAGATCTGCGTGCGCTGCGGCAAAGCCTTCAAGAACAAACACGACCTGAACCTGCACATGCGCAGTCACACGGGCGAGAGGCCGTTTCAGTGCACGTACTGCGGGAAGCGTTTCTCCGTGTCCGGAAATCTGAACATACACATACGGACGCACACGGGGGAGAAACCGTACCTGTGCTCCGACTGCGGCAAGGCTTTTGTCTCGGCCGGGGAGCTGCAGATACACAGACGCACCCACACGGGGGAGAAGCCGTACAAATGCACCGTGTGCGGCAGAGGATTCACCATGGCGAGCAAACTGACCCTCCACATGCGCGTTCACACCGGGGAGCGGCCCTACGTCTGCTCTGAGTGCGGGAAAGGTTTTTCACGTGGCAGCGAACTGAAAAAACACACAATGAACCATTCAGGTGTTAGACCGTATGCCTGCCAGCTGTGTGCAAAGACTTACACCTGCCTCAATCACCTGAAGAGGCACCTGAAAACCCACAGCGTCGTCCACTCCATGTGACAGCACTGATTTTCACAGCCCCAGCAGGGTTTGGCGAGTCATGGCGAGCAGGTTGTCAAATGTCATGATTATGGTGTTGATATTTGCCTCAGTTACTTCATCGGTTGAGCACCGGCCTTCACTGTTTCAGAGATTGTTGTTTTGTATTCAAAATAACTGATTTTCTTGTTATACAAAAATTTGTTCTGGCTTACAAATTGTTGGGCGGCTCATGTAATCGTGATATTTTCTGTCAAATTTCTCCATTGTCTCAAATTAATCGCATCTTTTTTTGTGTGTGTGTGTGTGTGTGTGTGTGTGTGTGTGTGTGTGTGTGTGTGTGTGTGTGTGTGTGTGTGTGTGTGGTCATCGGTTTACATTTCCACTGTCAGTTGCTGTTCTGAATCATTCCAGTTATTCCAGAAATGATTTCTCTATCAGTGTTGTGCAGTGTTAATATTCTGTAAATACTGAATAAATCTCCTGGGTTCACAGTAAAAATGTCAGAGTGCTCATTCTTCCTCACAGCAGCAGGATTTTGCACTTGAACCCGGTGTGAAGCATCTCATAGTGGTCTTGCACTTGTTGTTTTCATATATACAGGAGTGTGATCTATTTAAAATTAATAGATAAAATTTAAAAATCAAGACCATGTAATAAACTGAGATGTTGTAAAGAGTCACACGATCTTCCTCCCTGTGCAGGCCGGTTCAGTGTGAGCTTGGACAAAAAGTCATTACACATCGGTTTCTCGTTCAGCCCGGGTGCAGTGCATTTCAACATAAGGATGTATCGCCAAATTATTATTATTATTACTGTTATTATTATTATTATTATTATTATTATCATTATCATTATTATCATTATCATTATCATTATTATTATTAGTATTATCATTATTATTATTAGTATTATTATTATTATAGGGGAATTGGGTTAGTTTCAGTTGCTCAAATTCTCAAGAGAAGAATTACATTATAAGAAATATACAACAATATATATACATAAATATGTGCCTTACAAATGTGTAAAAATAAAAAATGAAATGTGAGTATTATATATAAAGCTTTATATTGTGTTATTAATATTGAGGATGAATTACTTGTAGTAACGTTGAAACTTGAAACGTAGTTTTCACCCGGAAGTAGTTTGTTTCTCTTTGTTTTGTGTTTTTAGAAATATTTTTGGTGTATATTTCAGCAGCCGACACGTTTCGATGTCCTTTGAGGCGGACAATCATGTGAAATATTACTTAAAAAATAAATAAATATATATAAATCAGTTGTTTTATCTCTAAATTGCGGCGACGACTTTGTTCGATTCGTTTCAGCCATTTCGCTGGATGGGCGGTGCACATGGTGTTCGGTACTGGATGTGAGGAGCTGTGACTCCGGGCGGCGCCGCGACACAAACCCACGTCCCGGTGACGGCGTCGCGCTGACGCGGGGAACGCTGCCCGCTGATGGACGTGATGGACTACATGTTTCAGGAAGAAGTTGGCGCCTGAAGCTCTGCGCCCTGCTAGCTAAACCGCTAACTCCAACAATGAAGCGTTTTTCACTGTAATTATTTTTCTTTCAGTCGTTATTAAAGACGTCCCAAAATGAACGACATGGGTATGTAGTGGCTTCTGAAACTCAAGCAAATTTGTGCGTTTTGGTCTCGCCGTCCCGCCGGTTAAACTAGCTGCAGCTAACTGTTAGCCGAGGCGGGACAGGCCTCGACTAATCTCTGGAACGAGAATTGTCTTATCCAGTGAGGAGCTGAGAGCTAGCTAGCCGGTTTCGCTGAGCTACACCAAAGGGCCTGTAACCTAGCATGGTAACCTCAGCTGATTTTGCAGCGTTAATGTTCACAAAGTTATGGAAGAGAGTTCACTTAACTCTTGTGCAACTGTCACGACTTAACGACACGCAGCCAGCATGAAGTTGGCCGTGCTAACAGGGCTAGCTGAGTGCTAGTCCGTGAGGCTGCAGCTGTCCGCCGGTGCTGCCCGGCCGTGCAGGGTGTTGGGCGCCGTGCACACACACACACACTGCACACACACACTGTCTCAGCATCTGACCGCTGCTCTCACTTTATGTGCAGCTGAAAGCAGGAGGTGGACACCACATGCACTGCTCACACACCAGCCCCGTGGTTATCATTTAATTTATAAAGAGCAGACACAGTTGAATGGGGCTGGGACGATATGCTCATCTCTTATCACGATACCTAGGTGCTGATTCGATATGTGTTGCGGTTCGATATTACGATTTATTGTGATTTTTGTGTTTTGAATTCCCCTCTAGTTTGTGGTTGTAAAGTTTCATGAGGCTCTGGTTTATTCTAAATGTCACAATGGGCCATTTTACACAGGGATGTCAAGTTTCAAAAGATGGTCTCAGTATAATATAATGGCTTCATCGCACATGAACAAAATGTGGCTCATTGAATCCACAACCGTCTCAGCTTTCCAGTCAAACCCAACTGATGCAACTCCAAGACTGTTTAGGCCCCAGAGTGCACAAATACACCGTTTTAGACGAGGCGAAGATAACATGTGAACTGCATGCAACAAACGGCATTGTATTAACATCAGGTGGGGAGACACACAAGTGTCCACAGAACCCATTTTCACTCAGATATCTGGAGGTCAGAGGTCACGGGACCCTTTTGAAAATGGTCATGCCAGTTTTTTTCCTTGACCAAAATTTTGCCTAACTTTGTAGCAACATTTAGGCCTAGTCCATTTGCTGACAACTTGACATGACACGCTTGGTAGCAGATTCCTTAGCTTGTCCATTTTCATATGATACCAATATCTTTACATCGATTCAGTAATTCAAATAAATCGTAAAAAGAATTGCAATAAAGTGAATCAGTTGTCCCCTACTTCTATAATTGAATGGATAACTCTGCATCCCACAGCGCATGGATTCAGTTTCATGCTGCTATGTGTTGCAACACTGAAAATTTAATAGCCTATTCTTCAGGGGAAAAAAACACAATAATACAAACTGGATGTAGAAAATGGAGTTACTTCACTTTTTTTTTTTTTTATAATCAGAACAGGCCAGTCACTGTCTTTGGCTAACCTTAACCATAAATTGACATTGTCCATATTGTTGCCTTCTGAGATAACCATATATCTGTCAGCCCTACGGTATAGGTTCATTATATGTGTAGTAACAGATAAATGGGATGGTGATGACAATATACAATGTTTTCATCTTGCTTCTTGATTTTATTTGACCTGATCTGCAGAGTTCAGCGTTCCCTTGTCTTCCCTGGGACTCCTGGTTCCACCATTGCGACTGATGTCGGCGGTGATGTGGGAGGTGGTGCGCCAGAGGAACATAAAGCACTATGGGAAACTGGAAGAGTTTGTGTCCATGGTAACAGATGCTGTTCCTGAACTTATGAGCAAAAGAGAAGGGCGGTTGCTCTCACTGGGCTTGAGGGCAAGGGTAAGTGATTTGAAATGCACACAGTGTAAAGAGCCTGCTGACTCCTAATGAGAATGAAGATCCTGCACACTGTAGCTCTCATTCAGAAAAATGTTTATTAAGACAAGTGCAATAATGTGATGTTTCGAGCCAAAATGCTCTTCCTCAGACTATGATGATACACAAAACCATCAAACCATCAAACATTTTTCCGAATGGGAGCTACTGTGTGCAGGATCTTTATCTTCTACTATGGACTATTATGTTGACTCTAGCACCTGGCCAAAGTGGTTTTCTGATGTGCGCACCTCATCTTTTCTCTGAGTCCTAATGAGAATGAGCTACTCAGCATCTCAGAAAATGAATCATTGAGACTGTGCATGTTTCGTTTGAGACAACAAAGCAAGAAAACTCTTTGCTCTTTACGTGATTTTTTTTTTGTTTTATTTGTTTAACCTTTATTACGTTAAACAAATACAGTTACAGTTACATCACACACATCCATCAGAGATAAATAACATGATCAGTGTAATGTTAGCTTAATAGGGAACGTTCAAAAACAATTACAGACACAAATAGCAATCAATTCCTCGCTCTTAACAAGAGATTTAAATTCACCCAAAGAGAGGAACTCTGTTAGCTGAAGTTTCCTCAGTAGGATATTCCAGGTAGCTCACAGGACGGGTTGAAGGGACGCTCATTATCATGCCCTGAGATCATAACCAGCCCGAACTGTGTTTTTGTGACATATAACTAGAAAGATAAGTGGGCAAAATTCCAAAGATTGCGTCACACATAAAAATATTTACAAGAAAATATTAGATTTAAGGTATTCACACAGGAGACCAAATTTACACCCAGCTGCCAGATTTAGAAAATTTTACTGTGCAAACATTGTCGTTAGTGAAAAACAAGCCCTTGGGCAATCTTAAGACACATTCACACAGAGCGTGAGGTTCCAAAAAATACCTTTATAGATTACATGGGCAGTGTTTTTATGGCATTTTTTCTGCCCTGATTTTTATCTTGATGTGTCCATATAATCAATAAAGACATTTTGGTGAGCATCCTGCCGAAGGCCTGAAGTACACCCAAGGGCTCTTTTTCTATTGGTGTGAATTTCTTTGACTTCAAGAGCACCTTACATGCACCTGGAGTTACCTGTGAGCAACTTTTTGATTGTTTCATGTCACTGTTAATGGCCTTTACTGATTAAATTATCTTTAGACAACTCTTGAACTGTTGCGCTCCGAACACCCTGAAGATCTCAAAGCCGTCGAGACCCATCTCGACAGAATCCGATCGTCTTGCATAGAAGAAGTGAGTGATTATTGTGGTGTTGTGTGTGTATGTGTATTTATTTGTTTGTTCCTTTATTTATTCATTTATGTCATACCGTAAAGTAACTGTAATGTCTGTCTTGTAATCCAGACAACTGATACTGTCATAGAAGCGCCTGAAGCGAACTTCATGAAGCTGGTGCAAGGCCTCATCGAGGACACTGATGGAAGAGAACATTTCCTCAAGGTAAAATGAATGTTTAAGTTGTTATGGACACCAGAGTAAAGATAATTTTCCTTTCCACCATTGCAACTTTACATATCATTATATGAAAAATGTTTACATAGCCTCATCTTGAATGATACTTCAACATTCATTAACTGTTTCATTCTGTCTAACAGAATGTGTTTCCTGTGGAGTACGGCCCGGACTTCGATACGGCACTGGAGACTCTCGTTTGTGAGTTTTTCACCAGACTGGAGGAACTGCTGCCGATACCAGATTTCAAACAGGTACAGAAAGGATTAAAGAAGGACAGTAATTTTATGTAGATGATGAAAAACTCTGTGAACCTGACATTTCTCCTTTTGTGTGTCTCATGCACAGACTGCATCCTGGATCAGTGCTGCCCCCGCTGTCCTAGAGGAGTACATGCAGTGTGTCTCGAATGGAGATGATCTCAAATTCCTTCTCCAGAGCAAACAGTGTCATGGGAAGTTGGCTAAGACTAGTGTTGGTAAGCACACATCTTGTATGTAATGTGAACTCAACTCAGTGTCCATCAGTTGAAGAAAGGAGAGAATGATGTCCTAATATTTTCCTAATTTTCCTCTCAGCTCCATTTCAGTCAGACGATCTCCTCGTTCCCTCCCTGTCTCTTCCTCCCTCGTTGGAGGTGGCCATCGCATCTCATCCGAGTGCTTGTGATGACGAAAACACCGATGTTCCTCAGATTGTCATGTTTGATGAGGAGCTGTCCACAAACTCTCAAGTTCCTTCCACCTCAACGGATTTTCCAGAATCGCCAAAAAGGAACGTCGTTTCATCGCCTCGACGGAGGCAGCAGTCGGGAATGCATAAATGTCCGGAGTGTGACAAGTGCTTCAAGCATCACTCTGTCCTCATCGAACACCAGCGGGTTCACAGCGGGCTGCAGCCTTACAACTGCTCTGAGTGCGGGAGGGCCTTCAGAACAGCCACCCTGCTGGCGGGTCACAGGCTGCGAAAATGCAAAAATGCTGCCTACCTGTGCATTAAATGTGGGAACAGTTTTCCAACGTCACTGGAAAAATTCAGGCACCAGTGCCCAAAACGGGGCCGAAACTATGACTGTGCGCACTGCGGAAAGACTTTCCAAAAGTCAAGCAGCTTGAAGGAGCACTTGCTAACTCATGTCCAGAGCCGCCTTTTCAAGTGTAGCCACTGCGGGGAAGGTTTCCCAGGGATTGGTGAACTTAAGTATCATCAGCAGATAGATCATGACAAGCCCTATCAGTGTAAGCGATGTGGAAAGAGCTTCATTTCCTCCAAGTGTTTGGCCAAACATCAGCTGCGCCATGAGGAGGCTGGTGAAATAGAGTCTGCCAAATTACTGAGTGGAAGTAAACATAAGAAAAGTAGCTCCGCGCATCGGACTTCCTCCTCTTCTTCCTCCAGGAAAACCACAGTCAAAGCTGTTTACCCACGTGGACGAGTTACCCATAATTGTCCGCAGTGTGGGAGAAGCTTTAAGTACCGGTTTGAATTTCTTGAACACCAGAGGTTCCACACTGCAGTGAAGCCTTACAAATGCTCTCAGTGTGGCAAAGCCTTCCGAACAGAGGCTCACCTATCAGGTCACAGGAAGAGAAAGTGCAAGAACGCTGCTCATATTTGCACCAAGTGCGGATGCCAGTTCAGATCTCTGCATGAACGTGTCAGACATCAGTGTGTGCAGCTGCTGACAAAATATGAGTGCTCTCATTGTGGCAAGACCTTCAAGATGGCCCACCTTCTGAGAAACCATCAGATGAGTGAACACCAGCTTCCTTACAGCCCAAATCATCGCTTCAGGTGCCGATACTGCGATGAGACCTTCCCAGGGATCAGTGAGCTGAAGTACCATCAGAGGGTTGATCATGAGAAACCCTATCAGTGCCAGGAGTGTGGCAAGAGCTTCCTGTCTGAAAAATGCCTCTCAAACCACGAACTGCGCCACAACGATGACAGACCAGAGAACTGCCTGGTCTGCGGTCGAGGTTTCAGGAACCGATATGACCTGAAGCAGCACATGCGCACTCACACAGGAGAACGACCTTACCAGTGCACTCACTGTTCACAGTGTTTCTCCACAGCAGGAGGGCTGAGGAGTCACACCCGGGTTCACACAGGGGAGAAACCGCACGTTTGCCCCGACTGCGGTAAGGCTTTCTCCCAGATGGGCGCAATGCGCACCCACAGGCTCACCCACACAGGAGAGAGGCCATTCAAGTGCACAGTGTGTGGCAAGGGATTTACTATGGCGCACAAAGTCACAGTTCACATGCGTGTGCATACCGGAGAGCGGCCTTATGTGTGCTCTCAGTGTGGGAAAGCTTTCTCAGATGGAAGCGTGCTGAAGCAGCACATGCTGAACCACTCAGGTGTCAGACCTTACCACTGCCAGATCTGTCCCAAGACTTACACTTGTCTGAACCACCTGAGGAGGCACTTAAAAAGTCACTCCAGCATGAACTGAGTCAAAGTTGAATGGAACCAGCTTTGGAAACATTATGCACACGTTAAACACAGCGTGGATACATGAAGTGTGTGTGTTGCTCAGTGGAGAATTGATACTAAAGTTGCAGTTGACCAATCAAAGGAAATACAACATAATGAAGGAATATAGATTGGACTTGTGGTCACTATTAAAGTAGAGGTGATTACTTTATTCCACTTTACTGTAAAATAACTGTAATCACTACAGCCGTTTGTCCAGGAAGAAGCGAACCTTCAACATCAGCACAAAGGAGTGGTTTTCTTTTTCCCCTCATTTCTTGTCAGGCTTGGTCTTGAGCTTTACCGCTGACAGTTTGATAGGCAGCATGAATACTGGTGGATGTTATAATGATTGGATGTCATGCATTGAAGGCTGTAATAATGGTGAAAATATTTTTTTGGAAAGTCCTCAGATATAATAGAAGTGAAACTTTTGAGATCTCTGTAAATATGCAGTAACACTACTTGTGTGAAAGGTGAATGTTAAAAAGCGGAAACCATTTATTACAACACGACTGGTAACTTTAGCCCAGTAGGCCTTTTTATACACCCCGATATGGTTTTCAAGCTTTATGACTTTGAAAAATAAACTCCCTTGGTTATACTTTGTGTATGTGTTGATTGAATCCACTTGGACTCGACAGGAAGAGTAAAAAGAAAAAATATTTACGCAGGCTCTTTAAGAAACAATCCTGTTAAATACATGTCATTTCTGCTTACTGTACCTCAATAAAGTTATAGACATATCCGATAACATGTAGAAAACATCACAGCAATACTAAGAGCCCTTGTAGTTCTATGAATCGGGCATGAATTCTCTCAATCAGGAGGAGGAGCTTTCACTAGGGGGCAGTAAGTGACCAGTAACAGAGTTTATGCCTTACTTCTCAATTTAAGATGAAGTCAGGGAGTTATGGCAGGTCATTTAAGGTTAGATCTATTTGTTGACTGTCATACTTTCCTCGTTGTGATTCTTTAAATACTGAAGGACTGGAGAAGGCATCTCAGTCTTAATGCAAAGGAAGTTCATTTGGCCCATTTCCTGCAATTAACTTCAATTAGAAACTGTGATTTGGAGTCTTGATTAGCCGAAATTTCCTGTTGTTTTGACCAGCGCCCAGCAGTAACCAAAACAAGTGGTGTGGGACATGAAAAAAGGGGACTCTCGTGCATCGTCCCCTGCAGCCCAGCTGAACAGACTTGGGCCAGCACCATTGCGCGTTTAAACACTATTGGGACCTTTCAGGCAAATGAACTCTGAGTCATAGTTTAAGATGCACTCTGCCATTAATTTCCCCCATCTGTGCTGACTTTCATGTGTTTTCCTGGGAAAGAATACTGCGTGGTCTTCACTTGAATTTCTCCCTTACCCCGCAGTTCTTTTCATCTCTTCCATAGTCATTTGTGCCCAGTCAGTTACTCATAATTTACAAATGAGCTCAAGTCATTACCAGCCATGGAGAATTCAAGCCCAAAGACGATTGTGGTAACGTTCAAATGTAGCAAGATGTTTAAAAAAAGCCACAGGCCACGGTCGATTCGGTGTCTTCTGGCTGGTGGGATTGGCTGCAGTGAGCCGTAGTCCCTCTTTCTGTCTGATCCAAAGTGCTGCTTCATAATCTTCTCCAAAGAACATCAGGATCCTGTGGAAACTCAACACTGCATCCTGTCTGCCAACACGCCGTGCCAAAGACATTATGCAGAACCTCCCAGCTTTAGGAAGTATGTATGCATGTGTGTGTGTGTGTGTGTGTGTGTGTGTGTGTGTGTGTGTGTGCGTCTGTCTACGTTAACTGGAACATTATCCTGACCTGCCGAGCAGAGTATCCTATAAGATACCCTCTCCTTGTAGCCCCAGGATGGAAGACAGTGGCATGTTAGTGAGATCGCTCCGTGATTACAATCCCACCTGCCAGCAGTGAGCTACATGTTGAGATCAAACACCTCAAATAAGTCAAAAACACAACCAGCATGTGCTCTTAACAGCATCCCATTAGTCCTCGGCGCTGAAAAGAGACACAACTGTTTGGCATATGTGGACTCGCAGACTTTCACGCTGTAAAATATCTCTGATGGCGAAAGTCTAGTATTGAGACATTTCATCCACATAATGCTGTTTCAAATCTGAATTACTGCGCGCATTACAACGCATGCTCACCCCCACAGCTGCCAAAAACCCAGCAGATTTACTATGAGAGCTCACTAATAAACATAGATCATTACCAGATGTCCCCCACTCTTGCCTTTTCTACCAGTAACCCCCCCCCCCCACACACACACACACTTTCTCTTCTCCTCCTCCTCCCTCCTTTTCTTCCTCTCATACTCCCTTTCCTTCGCTCTGCCTCCCCATGTGCTCCAAGTGACTTTTTCTCCCTAAAACAGTGATCTCAGTGGAAACTCTGAGTCCAGGCCAGACTTCCCCGCAGTCTCACAGTCTCACACACACACACACACACACACACACACACGCAAAGTATATGTGTACATGGCAACCGTGCAACATCCACCCCCATCAACATGCTGCCAAATGAACAGTCCATCACACTCGCCTACACCTCTGTGGCAGTAGTGCCTCCCAGCTGACTCCCCCATTTCCCCTCTTTCTCTCTTTCTCTCTCTTTCTTTTCCAAAGCCCTCTCCAACTCTCCTCAGGCGCGCGGGCACTAGATGGCACTGTGGCTCCTTCCCAGTCTTGACAAAACTGCTGCCTAAGAAAAGGACGCAGCGCCAAGAACATCCATCTACACCCCCCCGACGCCCCCTCCTCTCCGCAGCCTATGCCTTTGCTTTTATGTTCAGGTCAGGTCTGGACGCTGAAGTGTACCAGATGTGTTGAAACTCCAGCCTCCCCGCTTCCAATGAAGGAGGGAGACATTTACAGAGAGAGAGAATGCACAATGTGTGCAAGATGTTTGTCAGCTGTTCATCATTAAGCCCGCGTACCGATCAAATTAAACCAGTGTGCAAGAGTTTAGTGTCGCAGCTCTTGAGTTTCTGCATCTTTTGCCTGTATCTGTAACAGCGTTTGAAAAACACAAATGAACATACTTGAACTGGCTCATACAAGTTATATAAAATCATGAAAAAAAGTCAAGACGTTTTTCCAAGCACAGTCTTTGTCGCAAAAAAAAAGAGACAAATTGCATATTAAATGTTTCCTGCATATCGTGTGCGCCCTGTTTTGCAGTTTGTATTGTTTATTCCTGTGTTTGCATGGACGCTCTCCCTCTGGGGCCCTTGTAAGGAAGCGCGCACGATTTTGATTTTCTTGGCCCATGCGCGCTCTGGACGGCTCCTCGCCCCAAGAAGCGCGTGAACTCCTCCTCCCTCCTCCGCTGCGCGCTGTGCAGTGGTCCTCCTCTGCGCGCTCCTGGTTTCAAGCCCGGACGAACTGCAGCCGGAGCGCTGGATTACCAAAAGTTCGCCAAATTGGTTTAGAGGCACCGGGTTTGGGGTCGGAGAGGTTCGGTGTGTTTTCGGGGTAGGGGTGTCGTAGTTGTTCTTAATTTTTGGTAGTTTTTTTTTTGTTTCAGTTCCACTATGGAGACTCTCGGAGTTCTCCTTGCGCTGCTGTGCGTCCTGACTGGAGCGCAAACGCAGGTCCAACGACCCAGGTTTGCGGGTAAGTTTGCGATTAAGATCTACTCTGCTTTCCAAAGAAATGCATTCGCTCCTGCTCATATGGAAATTTAAATCGGGTCTGCTGGTCTCTCAGTATGTGTGAATGTAACTTGGCACGCTGAGTTGATGTTGCTACAGGAAATAGTGCAGATGTTTAGTCTCATTTGGTGAAACACCGCTCCCAGCCTGATGCGTCCTCGGAAACAACAGCAGAGATGCGGTATCGACAGCATATGAGGTTAAATGATAGGAGCCTCGTCCGCTGTGACCAGGCCCCGGTTCGATCCAGTCATGTTGGTCACAAATATAAAAGCTTAGGCCATCTGCTGATTGGCAAGTTTCAGGTACAGTGTTAGTGTTTCCCTCTCAGTGCTGCAGACACCAAAGTGTTGAGTTTAGAAAAGAAGCAAAGCAGCTGATAGAGTCTCAGGCCTGCTCATCTGCCTGTGCAGCTGTGATGGGTTACAGAGACGGAGGGAGACAGCCATGTTGTGGGTACACACAGCTGTAGGCCTCCACCTGCTCTAACTCTTACCTGTGTAAGGATGGATGGGACTTTGAGCTTGAGGACAGTCAACCTGATGCCTGTGGCTGCCAGGCTGGTCATCATGTTGGCCTGTAGGCCTCCAGTGCTTCAGTACTGGAAACTTCATTGGTACCACTGGGATGCATGTATGGACAGATGGATCATGCACCAGTGCATTTATTTACTAGTTCTTTGATTCACTGAATGGTTGGGATCTATCAAAGTCCAATAGACTGCAGTGCAGTAATGTGACAATACATATTGTGAAGCTAAAAATTAATTATGATATCAGCTACATTTTGCTCTGGTTTAGTAATCGCAAATGAGATAGGTGGCCAGTGACATTTTCAAAGGCTTTCTTTTGAGAATATATTGTTTACACTTTGTAATGGCAGCATTTCTAAATTGTTTACATTTTTAGCAACCCAGTGGCTCTGCTACAAAGATTTATAACTCTGATATAAACATAATTCTGCACAGTTATGCTTTGTTGTCATGGAGCTTTTGTGTATTACATTGTATTATGGTTGTGTCGAATCATGAACACTGTCTTGTATATTTAATCATATTGTGAGATATGTACATTGTCCTTTCCCCACTGATTTCATGATTTTGTGTACCACTGCTTAGCAGTGTGGTAGCAGGATGGATGACTGAGGACAGATGGTGATGAATAAATTGGCTGGCAAACTCAGGAAGCATCTTCAGACATTTTTTCCACTCTTCTTTGTGAACAGAGTGTCCTGTTGACCTTTTCTTCGTGCTGGATACATCAGAGAGTGTTGCCCTCAGGCAGAAACCTCCCAACTTTTACATCGACCAGATCAAAGACTTCACCAAGCTCTTCATAGATGAACTTAAAGACATGTGAGACACACACACACACACACACACTCTGGGAGGGGCGTGGCCTGCTTTGGGCCTGGTTACTCCTCTCATCTGTACAACAATATGCTGCTCACCTTGGGATGGGTGATAGAGGTGAAATCAATGTCAGCATACCCATGAGAATTTCTTTTTTCAGTAACAATTTATATCACAATATAACTCATGTATGCAAGATCACATGTTAAATAATAAAATAAATGTTTGTCCTATTGAATGGAATAGTAATGTAATAGTAATGTCAGGGGTATTGTCAGACAAAATTGAAGCTGTCAAATAATATTCCTAAGAATGTTTCATGTCCAATTTAAATTTTGTTATCATTTAGACAGCAGAATT
This sequence comes from Myripristis murdjan, assembly GCF_902150065.1. Taxonomy (NCBI): domain Eukaryota; kingdom Metazoa; phylum Chordata; class Actinopteri; order Holocentriformes; family Holocentridae; genus Myripristis; species Myripristis murdjan. The sequence goes on along the minus strand of NC_043996.1, from coordinate 23,617,698 downwards.
GTTGTGATGATCATATGTTTGGCATGTTATCTGCCCAGGCGCCACCCATGTGACCGCTACCTGACGTGGAACTCGGGAGCGCTGCACTACAGTGACGAAGTCGTCCTCGTGCGACAGCTGAGCGATATCACCACTGAACGCCAGGCACTGAAGAACGACATCGACACCATCAGATACATCGGCAAGGGCACACACACCGACTGTGCCATCAAGAGAGGCCTCGCCGAGCTGCTCGTAGGGTAATGTTAACACACAAACACTCTCTAACACACACACACACACACACACACACACACACTGGCAGATCAGCTACAGTGAAGATCGACAATACCTGTTGTTGTGTGCAGGGGTTCCCACTACCATGAGAACAAGTACATTGTGGTGGTGACCGACGGGCATCCGATCACTGGGTACAAGGAGCCATGCGGAGGCGTGCAGGAGGCTGCCAACGAAGCTAGGCAACACGGGGTTAAAGTGTTTGCTGTGGCCATCTCACCTGACCAGGAGGTATAACGCACACACACACACACAGACGTATAACCACGCCCACTCAACCAAGTGTAATATCCATCTCACAGGAGCTGCAGTTGTTTAAAGCTGCCCTCCAGTCATACACCCTTAAAAATATCATCTCTTCATCAGTCTTACATATTTAGATGTTTTTTGCATGAAAAAACATCTCGTAGTGCCTTAAATGTAACTCTGAACCTTGCCTTCATTAAAAACGCCCAGATCTGTGAAGATGCAAACAGTCCCTGCCCCCTTGCCTGCTGGCACACCGGCTCCTAACCAGAGCTCTGTTCAAAAAACATGGAAGTCCCGTCCCTTGACAGGCGTGAACATTGTGCCATACTTAATAATCTAACCAGGAAAAAAAAAAAATCAGCGACTCTCTCAGTTACACTAATGTTGTACATATAAGACAGTCATTTCAAGTTGGTCTTGATATTTTTTTGAAACCAAAACACGACCAGCAGTCCGACATCACAGCCGGCGAGGCTCATGCTAAAGATGTTCAAAGCGGCCGCCCCGCCAGTTGACGGGATTGGCTGTCAGATTTGTGACGTACCAAATAGAGGAGAGGAGTGTGAAAACACCTCTCTAGTGACAAACTTTGCACAGACACAAGTCTCTATAGTCAAGGTCAGGCAACACATTTTTGCGTGTAGAGGGATTTTAATAAAGGTAAAATGTAAGAGAACATGCTGGTTTGGCACAGAGTCCCGCAGAAATCACACCATCGTCATTTTGATGGTTTTATCAGCAAAATTTAAAATTACAATGTAAAAAAATCATTCCAAATGAAATTGTTAATTAAATCACAAATGCAGTATCTACTCGACATGTGTTTCCTTATGAATCTTGTACAGACAATAGTTTCTCAAAAAGCATGTTTGCATGTATCCACGTACACACAGATTAAGAGATGACACTCGGTTTGTAAATCATATTTTGAAACGTCCAATATGGTGTGTTTGTCTGGTCAGTTTCTGAGAAACAACAGCAGCGCACAGGGCCCGCTGCCAGGACTCTGATAAAAAAAGGGATAGGTCACCAAATTTCAACTTGACTCAACAATTTGGCCTGAAAATAGTCTGAAAGGATGAAGTCAGTCACTGGGGTGTTCTGTGTGTACATGGTAATCTGGGAAGTGAAGATAATATCTGTGTGCAGGAGATAAGTGTTTAGAGATAAGCTTTTGGGCTTTTGGATGTTAATATTTGTGTCTTCTGTCTCCCCAGGACACCAGATTGTCCGTCATTGCTACAGACCATAACTACAGACAAAACTTCACCGCCGCAGACGAATCCAGATCCACCAAGATCGGAACCATTCGCACCATCATCGATATGATCGTATGTTTCCTCTCCTCTCCTCTGCTCACATTTTTTGCATGAATTAAACATTTTGAAATTAAACTAACCTGCGTTCTCTCTTCTCTTTTTCAGACAAACGAGACAAAGGATGTGGTACGTCTTCTTGAGTAATGTTTGAAAGAAAACCAGTTTCAGTTTTTTGTGTATCATTCCCTTCTACAATTGAATTTAAAGGAAAATGCGAACAGTAATAGTCCAGACATTGTTGGATGCAGGACCTCGTCTTGCGGTTTGCCAGTGGATGGTATTAATTTAAGCAATTTTATTCAAGAAAAAAACTTGTGTGTGGCTTTGTGGCCAGAAGACAATAAATTTATATGATTATGCAGAGCCTTATATTGGAATTTTTACAAGACCAGCTCATTTGACATTATTGCCCAACACCATTTACATGTGGTCATTGTAATTCTTAACTGTTCTTAACTGATGATAATACTGTGACCATATATATTACACCTGAAACCTCATTTAAGGTTTTCATAATACTTCTCTTGTTTTGTTTTTTTTTCAGTGTTGCTCTTTCGACTGCAATGTAAGTATCCTTTATGGTAGCTCAAATGTTTTTTAGGGTTTATGTTTTTTTGAGAAATCACTGATTGTGTTTTGTCTGCAGGCTCCAGGAGGCCCTAAAGGACCAGACGGAGACCGCGGATCAAAGGTGGGAGATTATCACATAAATACATTTTTGTTTGTTTGTTTGTTTGTTTGTTTCACTTGGATTATGCATGGTTCAAAGGACGATTGAGAGCACCAAGTGGATGAATGCATACAGCACTGCACCATTCAAACCCTTAACTCACCTTTGGTGTGTTTTACCTCTACAGGGAGAGACAGGTAGACCAGGAATGCCAGGAGAGAAAGGAGATATTGGAGACATTGTAAGTAACTCCCATACAACCTGCCAAACACACACACACTCACTCACACACACACACACAAATGGATGCAAGAGATCTCTTTAGATTTACCCAAACAGTGTGACAGCTTGACTGCATTATGAGTCAGTTCAAGTGGCTTAATATAGAAGCCATTGGGATTATGTAATCCTCACTTCTCTCTTTGTGTTACAGGGCAGCATTGGAGATCCTGGTCCTGTTGGTTACCGTGGAATGAAGGTATAACTCTCTTCACCAGAGACCAAGAGGGTCAACACAGTCAGTTGAATTTAAATGGCAACAATGACGCTTAAAAAGGCTATAGATAATAATAATAATAATAATATAATACTGACATAAAAGTGTATGGTTTTACATCACTGCATGTAATCAGGGGTTTATAGTGGAGGGTAAATCAACCTTAACCCACTTTACCCCCCTTTTATTCAGTGAATTAAATTTGTCCATTCTTTTTTGACTGACATAAACCTTTATCTGGATTTATGTAATGCATCATAGCAAGAATTATCAAACAGATGTTATCATTATATGAGGATAGGACCTTAAATGTGTAGATTTTCCCTTAAATTCTCCCTTAGGTACCTTCAATGTTAGAAAAAATACTTTATCCATGTTGTACAACAAAGTCACATCCATATTCTGCATCTATTGGTTGCAGCACTTCAGTGAAGCTACGTCACTCTCATGTTGAACAAAATATTGAAGTCTAAGGCGTTGTTGTTGTTTTATGGCTGCAAAATTACATGAAATACAAAATACCTAGTTGCTTGTGCAACATTTTAGACACATTTCCCTATAATTCAGCAGGTCATATTTGGTATCCTTGGAAATTTTGGGATCCTCACTTGAATTTAAAGAATGGGCTGTGGGTTGAGATACAGCCCGGCTGCACGGCAATGACAAATCAACCCATGGCTGCAGCAGAGTTGAGGAGGTTTAAATTCATGTCTGATGGTCGTTTGCTTTATGATGATCACTGACAGGGGGTCAGAGTGTACCCACTGTCTTATATATTACCATATTGCATATAATGATGTTAACTCTTCATGTTTCTGTTTCCAGGGAGACCGCGGTGTCAGAGGCGACAAGGTACTGACAGATCGCACACATACAAAACGTATATTTTCAACTTTGGAACTGTATTTAATGTGGTTTAAATAGTATTTTGCGATGTGAGTGGCTGATCGATTTCTCCTTTGTTTGCTACAGGGTGAAAGAGGACACAAAGGCTACAAGGTAAGCGGTTTGCTGTCGGATCCTCAGGTGGATTCTGTCCTATCATGGCTGCCCTGAAATCTAATGATTAATTTCCTCTCTCATCACTTCCCTCTGTCCTGTTGGCTGTCTCTCTCTATTTGTCTGTCTCTCCTCTGATCTGTTCCTTTTTCTCAGGGAGACAAAGGTCATCGGGGAACTGATGGAATCGATGGACGTAAGGTGAGTTACACATCCCAGCGTCCAATCTCCTCCAGGTCTGGCAGCTGGACTGGATGCAGAGAGGCTGTTGAGGTTATTGTCTCAATTATTTTTCTTTGTTTTCCTCATTAGGGTGAAGCTGGTTTCCCTGGTCTTCCCGGCTGTAAAGGTGCCCCTGGGTCAGACGTGAGTTGTCCATTTTAATCTCAGACTAATCCCACCATCCCACTCTTACACTGAAGCCGCGACCCGAGGCTTGTTCACACTGACGTCTCACATTGCAGACTGTTTGAATCACGACCAGATGGAAGCGCGTCAAGAGATGTTATCGTATTCCCTGAGACTGTCGTCATGTTTTCTGCTTTTTAGGATTGTAAAAGTCCCAGAAACTCCCAAACAATGACACTTACACAGACACTTTGTTTTTATTCCTACTTCTGTCTCTTGATTTCTGCTGACACACACACTAGTCTAGCATTTCTAGTTGTGTCTGTGGCTCAACCACACGTTGTTTACAGATTAGCCATTAGCCGAAGTCGCATGTTTGGAGCGTCAGTCTTGGCGCATGTAGTCTTGCGTCTGGAGTCTCGAGGGCAGGGGGACCAAGGCCCTCGGCTCTTTAATCACCACTCTGTTTACATTCTCCCCAGACAGATTGTTTAAATGAAACCATACAGTCATACTGTAAACAGACACATACAGTCAGGCAAATACACACACAAGCACAGCGGGCCTGGAAGAGCCTGCGTTGTGGCTTCGTCTGCTTGTCATCATGTAGTGAAACTGCATGTGTTTTCTGCTTCCAGGGTCTGCAAGGAGATCCCGGTCCAAAGGGAGACCCCGGTCCTTATGGACAAAAAGGAGCTAAAGTAAGATTTAAAAATACTTTCTGTGCTGTCAAAGACTGTCAAAGCCTTTTTCCTCTTTGTGAGACTTTGTGTGCTCGTTCCAGGGAGATTCTGGAAGAGACGGCGAACCAGGAAGGCCCGGAAACTTCGGCCCACTGGGCCCTGCGGTATGTTGAAGAGAAACAAGACAAAACTGAGATGTGTGGGAAATTTATGGACCACCGCTGTCAGATGGAAACCTTGTGTCTCCAAAATGTCAACTTCTCAGGAAGCAAGAAAAAACAGCCTTGTTTTTAGCTCAATGACAGTGCATTTTCATATCACCCGGTGGGTTTTGAGACAAAAACATAAAAATCATCACAGTCAGAGTAATGAGGGTTTCATGTGACAACAGGAAATATATTACACATGCTTGGCCATATAGCTTGCAACACTCTGTGTAGCACAGAGTTAAGTTTTGCCATTCCTTGCAAACCCTTTTCATATCTGCCATCGGGGTTTTGGACTGCAAACCAAGTGGAAGAAATATTCATTTACAGCCTAAAAAAAGTTAGTAGACTTACGACCCAGATAATTACATCAGCCTTTGTTTCTCTGTGTGATGTATGTGTGATGCTGTGTGCTCTGACAGGGTGACCGGGGCCCTCGTGGAGCCAATGGGGACAAAGGAGAGCGCGGTGATGATGTAAGTAATTCTACCCCAGTATTGTGATAAATATACCAGAGAACTCCACAATGTCGTATCTAATATCGCGTGTGTGTGTGTGTGTGTGTTTGTGTGTTTCAGGGCGCACCTGGACCGGATGGAACTCGTGGAGAAAGAGTAAATAGGATTTCTACAGACATTGTGTGAATGTGTGTGTTGCTAAAGTGTGTGCTAACATCTCTCTACTCCCCAACAGGGGCTTGCTGGAGAAAAGGGCGAGCAAGGTTCCCGTGGCAACCGGGGTCCAAGAGGAGATCCAGTAAGTGATGATGAGAATTAGGGGGAGGAAGAGCGTAGTTACGTCTTTTGATGAAGGTTTGATAAAGATTTGATAAAGGTTTGTTTTCAAATGCCTCGTTGTTTGGCAGCAGTGGGAAATTTGGACTCTTAAACTTTGCAAACTGCAACTTTATTGACTAGGAGTGTAATAATTCATGCACTAAACTGATGCATTGATTATAAATTTAGCCAGTTCAAACAGAACCAGTTGAGTGACTTCAATCTGAATCAATATGAAACTCTTTGAATCGATTCATTCATGATTCTTGAAAAAAAAAAAAAAGAAAGACCTAATGCTTTTGTCAGTTGCAAATGTTTTTTTTTTTAATCATAAATACTTTCCTATATTTCAGAGGAAAAAGTCTTACTTTTACTTAGTCTCACTTAGTACTAAGTATTGAATCAAATCCCTGACACAAATCGTGGTTTACAAACTTGAAATGAACTGAATTATCCCAGGGGAAAAAAAGCTCTTAAAGGTAAATTATATAATTTTATGGCACTTTAGCACCATCTAGTGGCTCTTCCTGTCAGCATCTGCATACAGAGTCAATAGTACAGGAGTTATAAGTATTTCACCTATGATATTTAGATGATATTTTTTAAGACACAACACAAGTTAGGTGAACACATACTGTAAGGTTAGAAATGGTTAAAGCAGCTATAAGTAGTGTCAGGCCAAGCAACAGCCATGTGAAACAAGACAAATATATTTCCAGATTAGGCTATAGCAAGTCATAATGCTCCGCTATTAACAGCAACAACTTTTTTTAAGTTAGTATTTATATTGTTTGACAGATAGTAACGCATAGGCTAAAAGCGAACGAGAAAGCAGTAGCAGTGTTTTCTAAGAGTTGGGCAAAGGGGAGTGAGATGCAGCATATACGTCTTTCCAGAGCATCAAATGTAAAAGCAGATTGGATGTGGTTAATTCATGATGATAACATTATTGCAATACTGAGTTTTTGGGGTCGATGTCAACACCGATATTAGAGAGTAAAAAAAAATCCGGTATCGATATATCACTTCATATATGCCTAAACCCATTTTTTTTTTTTTTGCTATGATCCCCCAAAGCAAATATTTGTGACACAGATATATAATGTAGACAGGGTATTTCAGTCTATGAAGAAACTTTATTTTCATTATTGTCACATCAGTGCACTGATGCCAAATAAACTTACTGGGAATTCAATAATTATAAACACTATGAACAAAAAAAAACCCACACAAATAGAAAAACTTGAATTAAGAAAAAGGATCAAATATTCATTTCTAAATTACCCAAACCATCTTCTTCTGCAGTATCTTCTGAAAAAATAGAGCACGTATCAGACAACATATACACTGATATTTCTCTAATAGACCAGTATCAACCATCCGCTTGTATCGGTCGGGCTCTAATGAACACCAGAACTGCAGATTAGTGCTTCCAAAATAGGCAAATCAAAACAAAGCAACCAGACCGGCTTGGCTATTTTGAAAGCTCGACTTCGGCACGGTAGGGTGACCAGATGAGAATGGGCGTGGTCACGTGTCCGATGTGGGCGTGGCCTCCATCACCTTACATGCAGTGTCGATGAACAGTAACAGTCACTGTAAAACACAAGAAAGTCAAAACTCAGCACTAAACTTGATTATTTCGTCCATGAGCATGAAGTCAACTGCCTGTCATGAGGAAAAGAACATGTTTGCACAATCACACCATCGGCTGTGTGTCGCTTGTAGTTTGACGCCTGCCTCCACTCGGTGCGAAATCCCAAATTGTGTCATGCAGGCGTCGCAAAATGCTTTGTTTGGATCCCGTAAGGCAGCAGCGATGCACGGGTGTTTCCCTCCCTACTCCTCCCAGTACCTGCAGGAACATTTTTTTTTTATTTTTTTTTTATTTTATTTGGCTAGATGGTATAATTTCCCTCCACAAATGTTTAAACTCTACGTCATAACTTTGTGTCCCTGTTGTTCATCAGTGTGCGGCAGTGTTGGACACGGCTGAGAAAAAAACTACAATTCATGGAGGCTACAGACATAACAGCGTCCATCTGTGGGCAACACCAGCATAATATTTCACGGCAAATCAGTGTTTAAGGGTTTATTAGGCCTATAAGTAGTAAAAACTCTGGTTTAGTGTCATTTCCAGGACAAGTGGGACACAATTCGGGACAGCTGCTTGGAATTCGGGAATTTTTCATGACATCTGGTCACCCTACATCACAGTGACGGTGGATTGAGCGGTATAGATCCATATAGGACATTTAACTTTAGTCAGACTGCTAATCCAAAAGTTCCCACTGCTCCTGTCTCTGCCTTTGATGGCACACTTCAGTTGGACCCGTGAAATTGAACAAAAAGGTTCATTTCAATCTAACTTTGTTCAAAACTTGGCTCGGTGCACCTCGCTTGTCTATTGTCATTGTCCTCAAGACTTTCAGGTCTGTTTTGCGTTTATTCATTTGTCATTTTTCCTTGCCAGGGGGAGCCAGGACCCCGTGGAGAGCAGGGGAGGGAGGGTTCAGCCGGGCCCAACGGAGAGCCAGTAAGAGACACACACACACACACATTCATACATTCATACACAGGAGCTACATGAGGTACTACTGTTGGTTGGCTTGTTGTGTTTGAAGAGGCGGCACAAACCCCAAAGTACAAACCACCCAGTTTTCTTTCTGGCAGCATCCTCCATCTTCTGTTTTTTTTCTTTCTTTTTTTTTTCCAGAAAGCGTCCGTTTGTGCTTGAGTGTGCGCATTCCTCTTTGTGTGTGTGTGTGTGTGTGTGTGTGTGCATGTAGGTGTAAATGGTGAATGTGAGCATGCATGTGTGTGTGTGTGCATTTGAATTTGTATTTTATAAGTGTCTGTTGCAGTGTTGCAGTGAGTAAGCTGGGCAGCAGCCGAAACAGAGGCAAAACTGGGCAGAACCTCAAAACGCCCGGCCCGTTCCTCCATGTTGGAGTCTCCCTCTCTCTCTCTCTCTCTCTCTCTCACTCTCTCTCTCTCTCTTTCTCTCTCTCTCTCTCTCCCTCTGTGGGAACATCAACACTCACTCTTTCCCCTCTGACTCAGTTCTTCTCCCGCTCTGCCCCAGCCAAAGCCTCAGTACGGTTTTCTTAATAAGGCGTGAGGCAGCGTAATAATAATAATAATATGTTGCATGCGTTAGTTGTGGTAACCTCCGTGATGTCAGACCTCTCAAAGGCCCTTTTGTGCTTGGAGCTGCCGCGAGCTGAATGAACAGTGGGCAAATGAACAGTACAGAAAACATGGAAGAAACGACATGTACTAAACCGAGGAAAAAAGACATAATTACAAGCTCACACGCAGTCACTGGGTATATGTTCTGTATGCAACATTATGTCATAGTACAGCATTATCACATATTACTAATTCTTATTTTTTCTGACTAATTAGTAGTATTTTTTACTGAGGTCTTGTAGTACTAATTAGTGTTAAAAGTATGATTTTGAACCCAATAGAAACTGTGTGAAAGGCTCGAGAAATAGTCTTATAATAGTTAGGGAGTTATTTGGTGCAGCGATGGCAGAGCTGGCGATATTTTACAGGAAATTTCTGCGTTCATTTTATTCCCATGGCGGTCATTTTGAACTGGCCACTGGGATGTCTACCAGTGTGACTGCAATCCAAACTATCAATTATACTAATTATTACTCTGTAATTGATACATGTGTTTGCTAAAGTGTTGCACTCAGCTATATTTTTAATTACATTTATTACAGAACAAATGTTGTAGTTTATCCGTAAGCATCATAAACTGGATTAATGTACTGTGAATAATCTGCCAGCAAGGAAAAGGTTCAGTTTGACTTTATTTGTCAACTTTATTGTGTGATTTCAAAGTTTTCCAATTTAAAGAATCAAGTCTGAACTTTTTGCTCTCATCTTTGATAATTACATGGAAAGGATCTCGTGTAACAGTTCTCTTTTCTTAGAAGTAATTCAGTGACTTACTCTGAAAAAATATTAAATTATCACCCTTTTTAGTTTTACCTAAGTAAATTTGAACACTGGTAATGTTACTGCTACTTACTGTCAAATTTAAGCAAAGTAACAGCGCTTTTTGCTGCTTAACCCTGCGTCACTTATTTTAGCTTATAGCTAAGCTAAATGAGGGCTTCAGATAAATCTAGAAAATGAATACCAAAATACACTTATAATAACATAAAATAATATATCTGTAATGTAACGATATTAATATTTTATTTATGTCATTGTATGTACATATTAGTGTTAAAAAAAAAAAAACAGATTCTGTCTGAGTTAGCACGTTAGCTAACAGCCTCAGGAACAAACTGCAGTGACTGCTGGTTAGCAGGGAGGTTAGCATGCTAAGCTAGTTAGCTTCTGGCTAGCTAGCTTGACTAGATTCCTCTAATTTGACTTAGTGGCCTAAATGTATTAGTGTAAAAATTAAACCTCGGGATTTTTGAGATCCACTTGCTTCTGATCCATTTTTATGGAAGCCCACTTGCACCAGTAGAAGAATAAAATAAGGGATAAATAAGTAAAATTATGAAATAAAAAGTACTAATTATGAGATCATAAAGTGAAAAATTGAAGTGAATTTCGACTTTTTAATCTTATAATTATGACTTTTTGTCATTATTTTGACTTTTTAATATCATAACTTTTTTTTTTTCATACTTGTGAGGTTTTTTTATCCCTTTTTTTTCTTCCGCTGGCAGAAATGGGCTTCCATATGTTGCTCAGTGTGAGATGAGGTGAAGTGTTCAGCTGATTCCCATCATTTTGTACGAGGTGTACCTTCACTGTAGGATAAGGTTAGCTCAGCGGGTGTGATGTCGGGTCAGCGCCTCTGTGTTCGCTCCATAACAAGTTTTATTTTGCTGCGTGTGAACAATTTTAACGGCGTCTCATTAGAGACGTTAACGGTTGTGTTTTTTTCCAGGGCGAGGCTGGCAGGGCCGGCTCTCCTGGCTACAGAGGAGATGAAGGACCACCTGGACCTGAGGTGAACCCAGCAGCACACACACACACACACACACACACAAACACACTAAGATTATTTATTAGTAAACATACATAACTGTAATCATAATCAGTATCCTAAAAAATGTGGATAAATGATGCCCAGTTGGCATCATTTATTCACTGTCTTACCTCCAAAATGCATAAAAATGTGCAGTTTAATTTATCATTATCATTAATCTTCTATATTACTGCTATTAAAAGTCATTACTTTAAGATGTTCACAATCCCTGGACAGCCATTATCACACAGTCAGGCTGAGCAGCTGCTGGTTTAAGGAGCTGTCACAGGACACCATGGCATGTTTTCATCTGTAACAATAAGTCTGTTGTCACTGGAGGTAACAATAAGCTTGCTATTGCTGTCTATTCACACACTCACACACACACAGAGAGACACACACAGACGCAGGGAGAGAGCATCTTGACATAATCCTAACCCTTTTTCAACAAACAGATGTCATGTAACATCTCACATGTTTTCAATCGTATCGTTCTTTTTGTCTCCAAGGGACCCAAAGGACCGAGAGGCATCAAAGGAGCTCCGGGAGACAGAGGCCAGATGGGAGAGAGGGTGAGAGAGAGAGAGAGAGACAGAGAGAGAGAGAGAGAGAGAGAGAGAGAGAGTGCCACCATCCATCTTATACCATGAGATGTGTGTGTGGATGTGTGCACGCCCGCATGTGTGTGTGTGTGTCCGTGTGTGTCCCCATGAGTCCGTTAGCATGCGTCAGTAATCGATGTCCAACCCTCCGTCTCAGGGAGAAGATGGCGCCCCAGGAAATGGAACAGCTGGTTGCCATGGTTTCCAGGTGTGTGCTCTTGCTGCGTGTTGCTCAGCTCTGTGTATAGGTTGGAGTCGGGGTGTGTTTTCGAGCGTGTGTCATGAACATTTGTGTCTTCTTCAGGGTTACCCCGGGCCACGTGGAGACGCCGGTGAGCTGGTACGTTTGTGACCTTTGACCTTTTCACCTCCAGCCAGAGTTAAATTGATGTATTGATCTCCCATCATGTTAGACCACGTTTTAGCCTTTTATGAAAAAAAAAAAAATACCAGCGTGTCACCCATGTTTATTATGATGGATATGATGCTGTCTGCTTCATTAGATATGAATTTTAGAAGTGATCATTACTACACAAGGATTTTTTTATGCAATTTATACAAAAAATTAAAAAAAATGACATTATGTGCAAATAATACAAAAAAAAAAAACAAAAACAAACATAAACAAGAGACCTTATCAATTGTGTCAATAAATAAAGAAAAATAATTTCACTAACAAACCACCAAAGAATAAAATTCCTTTAAAAAGACTGAATACTTTTTCAGTTTTTTTGGGTTTTTTTTTTTGCCTTTTTTCAGGTTTTGTTGAGTTTTCTCTTTTTTTTTTTTGCATATGTAAATATCGGTAGCCTTGAACTTCACGCTGCCTCCTCCAGCTCAGTATTTGAGCGTTCTTGTCTTAACTGTATGATCGATTGTCATGCTTGTGGACTGTGGTGACCTCTGACCTTTGCTCTCCGACCCGCAGGGTGGCAGGGGAACACCCGGACCCAAAGGAGACGACGGAGAGCCCGGAGAGCCGGGCGCTGATGTGAGTCTGCCTCTGGCTCCATTTAGGATTCGCTCTTCTGTCTTTATCTCGTTTTATCTTCCTTTAATCCGCTCCTGGCTGAGCGCTGACAGGATGTGAGTCACATCTCACTGCCTCTGGTTTTTATAGACCCATCTCCATATCTGGTTTTTGTTTTTTTGTTTATTGTCTTTGTTTTGTCTTTTTTTATTCTTTTGTAATACGCTTTTTTTCTTTAGTGTTTGAACATTTGAAATACTTCACTACTTTGTTTTTCGCTCTGCCTGTCTATCCATCTCTCTCTCCGTCTCTCTCTTGGTTTCTCCATTTCCCAGATGGAAACGCTTTGTCAAGTATAACTGAAGGCATTGTGTGTGTGTGTGTGTGTGTGTGTGTGTGTGTGTGTGTGTGTGTGTTAGTGCGCGCGCGTGTCTGTGGGGAAGAGGGCTTTGAGCTGATGCAGCTGTGTATATGCCGTTGTCAAGGATACCAGGAAATGAGCAAAGACTATGAACTGTATTTTCTGTGCATGTGTTTGTGCATTTTGATGTGTGTGTGTGAGTGTGTGTGTGTGTGTGTGTGTGTGTGAGTGTGTGTGTGTGCGACAAGCTCTCATATGCACACGTTTGGTTGCAGGCGTGCATTTTCCCTCATTCATCCGCGGCGGGCGAGTCTTTACAGTTTTAACCCCTGATTCACCTCGGCCGTGTTTACACTGACGTTACTACGTTTCTCAGGTTCATGTTTCATGACATAAACACTTTTGCACATGTTTGCACTTTCCTGCCATGCAAGCATCAGTGACCTCTGACCCCTGTCTTTGAAAAGCATCACACTCTGTAAGCTTTTGATCAAAGTGTCGGATCGGTTCAGTTCATCAAGGCTTCATGTTGCCCAGGACAAAGAGAGAGCGACTGCACGACACACACGAGCCGGTGACATTTGAATAGATTTACAAAAGATCACTCAGCAGTTATTAGATCAAACAAGCAGTTCATACTTATAAAAATAATATTTCCTTAAATTACTGGTAATGGGTTTGGACTGAGCATAGGCCGTAATCCTCATGAGTCATGTTGTCATTTGTTGGCATTTTCCAGACCTCAGGGTCAAACAATCACTGTGGGAGAAATGAGTGGAGTATTTGTTATTCCCTTCAGGATAATTTGACATTTTGCCATGTGTTTGTTTATTAAAAAAAAGAGACACTTTTTTTCACACTTTTTTTGCGTCCAACATCGAAACAAACAGCTAGCTGGTCAGCCGCCGGAGCTGCAGGGATTCTCCCCTCTCTTATCACGTTTGCCGCCACGCTTGAACAAAGATAACAGATCAGCCAAAGAGACAGACGCGGGAGCGAGCTAGCCAGCAAGTTAGAACGATTCTAGTTGTGAAATTCATCGGACAAAGCCGTTTGTTTCGCAAAATAATTATTTAGTTTGGTAGGCGGCGGCAGCATTCAGCGGTTCAACATCCAACTTTTAACTCGCTTTATCTTAGAGCACAGACTAAACCCCAGGTATTCTCCTTAGAGAGAAAATGCATTTTGGATCGGGAATTCTGTATTTGGGAAAAGGTTTGTTCTGGACGTTCTGGTGTCACCGGCTCAAACCGTAGAGGAAGAGGAGCTCATGATGATTAAAGATGACGAGGAACGAGTTTCACCATCAGATGAGCATGTGGGGCCCGTCAGGATTGGCGAGGGCAGCACTGAGACTCAAAGGAAATGTAAAGACAAACCTTCACTTAGGGCTCCTTTAAAGTCCATAGTTTTTTTTTTTTTTTTTAACTATTTACTCCTGTTTTCTTGTTCCATTTATTTGTCAGTCACTGAGGAGCGACAGCAGCACACAGAAATAAGTCTCATCTCACATTAACTGATGCTCCTCACCTCATGCGCCCCGCCCGTTTCTGCACTGTCTTTGTATTTCCAGCCGTTTGAGTTCAAAGAGACGATAACCTGCTGGCGCGGATAAATCAAATCAAATGAAAAATGCATGTACGGACAAAACTGAACACCTAGCTCGTTGTCCTTGTAATAAAAGTAACTGGAAAGAGAGTTAAAAAAAACATTGCTTGCATAATTTCATTATAAAACTTGGATTCCTCACAGATCAGTTGCTAGACATCACATGTTGCCTAGAAACATGCCGTGGATAGTTTTATATAACCTGTAAACAAACAAAGCCCTGAGCCGCAGGATTATAATGACCCAATGTTTATATATATATATATATATATATATATATATATATATTTTTTTTTTTTTTTTTGGGCCAAAACATAAACCGTAATCAGCTCACTTTAGGAGGAACGCTTTTGGAATGTGCACAAAATCTCACTGGTTCCAGACCAACTTGGCTGTTATGTGCTGTTTTAACGAGCTGCTCATATATTTTTAGTTTGGCAGCGGCGTTTCTGCTCGATCAAAATATTTCTGTGCTCTTTTCCACCGCCGCTGCTCCCTTGGTCAGTCCCTAATCACTGATGTCACATTCTTTGTAAAAATAGATAATAAGATGCCATATTTTATGCGTCGCTCCCGAGAAAATGAATCCATCAAATTCCACAAATCTGTGTCCAGGCTCATTCGTCTCTCCAGCGCGCTACAGTGTGTTTTTCTGTTAACAATCACTTGCTTTGTTTCCATTAGTTTTCTCTGTGGATGGAACAATGTAGTGAAATAAATATCAATTTAACTCGGGATCGGTATAAATCAAACTGGCATGCTCAACACCTCTGGCCTGATTTCTGTTTTTGAACAACGAGATCTGTAAGTTAAACTGTTAAAACATTTGTTTGAACACCGTACGGGCATGTCCGTAGCTGCCTGCGCTATTCTTGGCCAGAGGGGACGGGACAGGGGAGACGAGGGGGGTGGGGGGGAGGGGGGGGCGACTGAGTGTCAGACAGTGTAAAGGCGCAGACACACTCAGGCCTCTTTAACTCTTTAACGAGGATAATACACACGTTTTCACCAGACAACGACAAATATTCACATCTGGTGGTGTGTCGCCAAAAGTGACACCACAGAATTAGTGTCAGGACATTGTGTGTGTGTGTGTGTGTGTGTGTGTGGGTGGGCGGGTGTGTGGATGCTACAGGACATGTTTTATACGTCAGAGATTGTTTGAAGTTGGGACTGTGCAGTGATCTGATCCGTGTGTGTTTTTGTGTGTGTGCGTGTGTGTGTATGCGAGTGTTTGTGTGTCTAGACTGTGTATGTGTGTGTGTGTGTGTGTGTGTGTGTGTGTGTTCAGAGCAGCTATGCATGTGTGTGTCTTAAAAACCAGGTGGTTAGCCCTGCCTCTCTTAATGCAGCTCTCTCTCTCTCTCTCTCTCTCTCTCTCTCTCTCTCTCTCTCTCTCTCTCTCTCTCTCTCTCTCTCTCTCCGCTGTAGATAGGTGGCAGTATAGCAGCAGATCAGTCCAGATGATCTGAAGCAGGCCTTTAACTCAGATCCAAGAGCAGAAATAATTTCTCGGGATGATTTGTGATTTTGCGGGGAGCGCCTGTCTTCCCGTTCCTCTCTCTCTGTCATACTGTGACGCAAATCGGTATTAAGATGACGATCAAGCAGAATATTATTTTGGAGCAGAGAGGAAGTGCAGCATATGTTTACGTCTGTCTTTACGATCCGAGGATCCTTCAGACTGAAGTATTTGTACCAAAGGGAATCGTATTTTGAAAGGTTGCAGCCATGTCTGAATCTTATCAGAACAGGGTTTTTATTGAGAAAAGCTGTTGCTCTGTTTCCAAAAGTCCAAAAAAAAATTAACTATTTAACTTCAACTATTTAAAATGTTCGGTAAATGTTTTTGCATTGGAAAAAAAGTCCTGGGTTCTTGTAAATCAGACTCTTCCCCTCACTGTAATCAGCAGCCTTGCAAACAATTCAGAAAATATTTCCTGGAGTCTAACCTCATTAAGCACGGTGTCCGCTCAGCGTGCAGTGCTGCCTTAATTCGCCATTCTCCACAGCAGCCATCAGCTATTTCCAAACCCAAAATGCCCGAAAGTGTGTAACTGTATCTGTGGGAAACACTGAGCGTAAAGAGCAGATAATTTTCCCAGATAGATTTACACCCATTAAGCTTTTTATTCTCCACACTTCTTCAATCTGGACTGTAATCTGTCAGTGATCAGCTGCAGGTCAGAGTGCAGCTGCTGCAGGCCTTTTGGCTGCTCGTCCGCTGCAGCTGGACCGTGGAGCAGAGCTGGCCTTAATTAAGATTTGAGATGGATTTTGTGGCTTTTTCCCATGGTAACTGACTTATCTCTTGCGATAAGGCTTGAGTATTGTTGGAAAAAATATTTCATTCTCTGATTCTATTTTTGATCATTAAGTACAACCTCTGAAATGCTACTTTTCAATCTTTCCTCAAGTGGATTGATTTCTTTAGCCTTTTTTCATTGAACATCTTGAACATCCTGTCATTTCGTCTCATGTCATGACAGGATACGACAACATGCTTCCCACAGTTTATCCCAAAGATGAAAAGATAGAGCGCAGTTACAACTTTGTCCAGTTAAATAATTGTAAACAGTGCACAGAGCTCTGGAATATGAATTTAAGTCCACCTTATTAAAAATAAGCACACATGCAGCTGGAGTCTCGCTGTTATATTTTCAGCATAAGGTAAACATCTTTAACCGCATCCTTCCAATATTTTGTGGTTGGAGGCTGTAGTTTTTGCCAGGAGTTCACAATCTTCCTCTTATGTTTCAACAATAAGACTTGTGGTAGATAATTTTCATTTTTTCCCACATATGTTGTCCAGAAGAGCTCACAGTACGCAGCAGGATGGAGCTCTTCTTTATTTCATCCTGTGTAAACTTTCACTTTTGGGCTGTGAAAGTGGAATGATTAAATTTTGTAAAATAGTGTATTATTGTTAGAAGTAGCAGTAGTTACAGTGCCATTATTCATTAATTATTTTTGGAAGCTGTCAGGTCACATTCCTTTGGTGTCATCAGGATAAATGTCCATAAACATGAGTAAATTTGAGTCTCTGGCTGTGAAAACCCAACATGTTTCATACCTTCTGAAAACATTTCGTTTTTCGATACCCGACCGATCCCAGAGAGAAAGAAATGGACCAACCCCAGTCAATTACCATTTCTTGCTGATGAAAGGGCAGACTTAATGGCACTCAAAGTATTTCAGGCAGTAATCTGTAATCATACCACGTCGTTTGAGACTGGAGATAAGTTGATCCCTCGGTGTGATATGTCCAGGAGGCAGAGTGATCCTGAAGAGACAGATCGGCTCATTCCTGCGCTGCATAGCTGGGCCGTTGCCTGCGGACGTCAATTTGTTTTGCACACCTACCGGTCCTGAAGTTGTCGTCTTGTCTTAAGTTTTTTTGCATGTATGTTTGACCCTCCTGCACATAAAGATTGAAGCTTTATGTTTACAGAATGTCCTGTAATTTGAAAAAAAAAAAAAAAACACCCAATAAGGGGCGTGGACCTCTCTCATTATCTCCCTGTCTCTCTCTCTCTCTCTCTCTCTCTCTCTCTCTCTCCACAGAACAACCTGCCAGGAAGCCCAGGACCCAAAGGGGCCAAAGGTCACAGAGGACCTGAGGGCCAACCGGTACGTAAACGGTGAAGTCTGGGCATGAGCTGTGTGTGTGTGTGTGTGTTTGTGTGTGTGTGTGAGTGTGTGTTGTATGGTTGTCTGCATGACTAAGTGTAGACATGGGAGGGGTTACTTTTCCCACCACAACACATTAACACAGTCACACAGGGTCTGCCTCATTTACAAGGAAGCCTCCTAGTTTGGTAGCATTTTTTAGAAATATTATATCTTATTACAGAGGGAACCATAAGTTACATCCTAGCTAGGCTCTTTCATTTGACTAAATGTTAATTAAACTTCAAGTGGTTAGTAAGTTAGTAAGTAAACTTACTAAAAGGAAACATATAAGACCTTTAATGTTTAATGTAAAATTTCAACAAGGTGTTGAGTTATGTTAGTTAAGCCCAATCAGGTGTCCACTCATTGGCAGATTTTTTTCTCCTGGTTGTACTTTAACGTAATCAGAAAGAACTTAACGTTAGCTAAATGTTGCATTATGTTACATTGCGTTATGTTATGCTACATTATGCCGTTACGTTGCGCTATGTGACTTTACGCTGTTATGTTACGCCGTTACATTAGACTGTGTTACATTATGCTGTTACACTGTGTTACGTTACACTGTTACATTACACTGTGTTACGTTACACTGTTATATTACAATGTGTTACGTTACACTGTTACATTACACTGTTACGTTACACTGTTATATTACAATGTGTTACGTTACACTGTTACATTACACTGTTACGTTACACTGTTATATTACAATGTGTTACGTTACACTGTTACATTACACTGTTACGTTACACTGTTATATTACAGTGTGTTACGTTACACTGTTACATTACACTGTTACGTTACACTGTTACATTACAGTGTGTTACGTTACACTGTTACATTGCACTGTGTTACGTTACACTGTTACATTGCACTGTGTTACGTTACACTGTTACATTACACTGTGTTACGTCACAGTGTTACATTACACTGTATTACATTACACTGTTACATAACACTGTGTTACGTTACACTGTTACATTACAATGTGTTGGTTACACTGTTACATTACACTGTGTTACGTTACACTGGTACATTACACTGTGTTACGTCACACTGTTACATTACACTGTGTTACGCCACAGTGTTACATTACTTACATTACACTACTTTATGTTTCATTGTGTTTTGTTACATTGTGCTATGTTACATTGCATTACGTTGCGTTGTGTTACATTATGTTGCATTGCATTATGTTGTGTTACGCTACATTGTGTTGTGTTGCATTGTGTTACGTTACAAGAGGCTTGATTACCATGGAACACGTTGCCATGTGGAATTCCACATTAGTCGTGAGATTTCCTTGTTAGGTTGTCTAAATTTATGTAACAGTGTGCACAAAACTGGTTAATGAGCGAGGTTCCTAACTAGCTGAGTACTGTTGTCAT